>NC_135084.1:18237500-18540000 GCF_051107435.1 Chaetodon auriga | reverse complement strand
CTGCAAACACACACCCCACAGCCAAGCATGATGGCTTTCTGACACCCACGGGGTTTAATATTTTATTATGTGCCATTGCAAGGCAAGAAGGATCGTCTATAAGATGGAAGAGCAGAGGCTGTTTGTTCATTATGTCGTGCAATATGTCAAAGTCGTCCCCCAGCAGCTCATTACTGTGTGGTCCACTTGCACCTGCGCTGCTGTGAGAGAGGGCTACACCTCACCAAATAAGGACATGTGAGAGACCCTTGTTGGGATGACGTTGAACGTGAAATAGCAAAAGAACGGGAGTGTGTGGACGGTTTAGATGGAGACCTAAACCGGAGGGGGAACACCGGCCTAATCTGGTTACATAAGAGGCCTTTGAATTTGCGGAACGTCTGTGCACTAATCTGCTGAACTATTCATGTTCAACTGTCCCGCGGCGCAATAACGCACAGGACACACGCGCGCGCACACTTGTGGCTCTGAAGGCACAGTAGCGCACGAAGGACGCGTGAAATAAGATAAAGGCACGCGCTGATATCGGTGAGGTTCGTATATTCAAACGCGTCTCTGCAGAAGCTGCTATGAATCACGTTGCCAACTCGAACTGGCGGCTTGTGCTGTTCGCGCCCGTGACGATGCCGCTGACGCGCCACTAGCCGCACCACCCAGGAGACAGAGAGGAGAGCTGAGAGCGGCGGAACGAACAGGGGACCGACTGACAGACTGACTGACTGGAAAACGGTCTCTCTTTCGCTTTCCTTTCTCCTTCCTTGACGACCGTGGACGGAAGCCCGTCGTCGCGCGAGTCCGGTGCACGATATTGAACGAGTGACAGCAATTCACCAGTAGCATCATCCAGACTCTTCTGCGGAGATGGAGGTACCAGGCTTGGCGCACAACATCACCAGCCCATTAAGTCCCTGCGAGGGGATGATCAAGGACCTGAGCTTGGACGCCATACAACTGTGCGAACGAGATGGTAAGGAGAGGTTTGTCTGCCTTTCACTGGGAGGTTGAGACATTTGCGCATATCGGCGCATTAGGCGCTAATGTCAATTTCAGAGCCGCGGCAGCGCGGACGGTCTGATTTGTCATTGGTTTTAGCTGCATGTTGTCCCTTTATTGTGTGTCTAAAGGAAGTAGGGGCCGACCGCTCCGCCGGTTCCGAGGTGGATGGATAGAGGGATGGATGGTGCGCTTGTGCGTGTGTGGAATGGCTGAGTGTCTACGGTGGCGGTTTTGTTCATTCATAAGAAAGCGGTCTCTGTTCAAAAGAAATGCATATTTCTGCAAACTGAACATGCACAGGCGAGGATAAGGAGTTCAGTGATGATTGGCTTTATTTCAGCACCGCAGACATGGACAGAGCCCGGAGCTACCCCGCCTATAACCGCTGCCTCTTGGCTATTTCTCAGGGGGCTGTCTCCATCAATTTCTTTGCACATAAGGCATGACACCCTGCATAATTTTTAATATTACAAATGACTCGGGTTTAAATCTTATATCCCATCCTCAATTTAAGAGAACCTCTCCCCCTACGTTTAAAATCATCAAGTCATGCAGCTGCACCCATGCTGGATAGTCAGACTTCTATTCAAAAGTTTTCTGATTATTAACCATCAAACAAAGAAACATATATCTGATCATAGATCAGAAGGCATCAATAAGCTAAATTTATGTCAACGTGGATAAGCAGTTTTTACACCAGCAGGCTTCACCCTGATGCGAATTTAATGGTGGGGAGAAAAAAAGCAAGTCATCATCAGGAGAGAATGAGAGGCTCAAACATGGCTGCACCCACGTGTGTGCACAGGCGGTGCAGCCCTACACACCCATCAGAGCAATTACACACAATCGATTCCACATCTGAGTCCAGATCTCAGAGACCCCTTTTTAATCAGGACGGTCAGTTAATTCACATCCATGGCAATGAAATGAGATTACACATTTTCATTGCTGAATGGATTGAATTGGGTTTTTTTTTTTTTCTCTCAGCTATACCAAATTTCTTGATCTCTATTTGGACTGACCAGTTTTGTGCGCTGGTGGAGTCAATGGCGTGTCTTCATTGAGCCTCCAAACGACCCCCAGTATCTGATCACAGTGCAGCCATTGTAGCACACTGCCTCATTTTGTTATCTGCCTGGGCTTCTTCTCATAATGTAATACAGCAGCACATAGTTTATATCCTCTTAGTGCTTTGCTGGCCTGATTCTGAAGCTGTAATTTTAATAATGGTTTATAGGCTCGGGCTGGACTTCTCTAATGGACCCTGTGCCAGCTTTGTGCTTCCTGTGCTGCAGGTTTATTGGGGAGCTTTTTTTTTTTTTTCTTTTTGATAAGCCCGGTCTTTCCAACAAGAGAGCCACTTTCCTATTTATCAAGAAGATTAAGTGTAAATAGTGTCTGTGTCCTTGAGACACCCACATGCTCTCTGTTTATGGAGCAACACAGCTACATTGTCTACCTTCTGTGCTGATTGTGTGGAGCAATTGGTGGTTTTCGTACAGCTGAGTAGTTCCTAGAATTGTTAGTTCAGATACGTAATTCATATAGTGTAGGTGGTTTACTTGAAACACACATCAGTGCAGTTTAAGTGTTGTCACTGCACAATGCGTGAAATGAGCTGTGGACAACATCCTGGAGCTTCATGGTGAGGGTTGAGATTTGTGTTTTAAAGTAAGTGAAGCCTGCAATGTTGAATTTCTTTGGGAATGGTTTGAAGTGTTGATTGGATTATATTAGTGTTCCTGTTATTTTGACCGCCCCCTGAATATTGATGTAGCGGTTTCTCACTTTAAAATGACCTCCAGCAAACTGTCTAGTTCACACTTTCCCTGCCACACCCTGTGTAGAAGACTGCAGAGCCCTCTTTTAGCTTTCTTGGAAATTGGCTGTTTTATCATCTGGTCAATACGTACTTTTTTCCAAGGACTGTATTAATTTCAGTTCCACGTAGCATTCTAAATTTATCTCCCAAATCCATTAATATTTAATTGGCAGCATGAGAGGCTTATGTGCCTATGCTGACCCAGCAAATGGAAATGCGTGCACCTTCAGTAGGCCTACTGTCTGTGGGAAAGAGCTCTCTCACACAAACCGACGACTGTTTGAGCGTTTCAATGCACAAAAGAAAGAGTGGGATACAAGTTGTTCTTGTGTGTCCCCTGCATTAAAGGGTGTTACAGACTTAATGGTTCAGTTTAGTGAAGGGGTTGCGACTTGAATGAGTGTAGGGAAGGTTTTTGCTGAGAGTGATGAGTAGTGGGAATATTACAGAACTGTCTTGTGTGATTAAGAAGTCTCCTCAACTGGTGTGCAAAGGTCTGGGGACACAAAGAACCGCTGCAAAGGAGACCATCATTTTGATTTTATATTCGCAATAAATGCATACTTACAGGGAGTAATGAAATACACTCTACGTGTCTTGCAAGGCTTTTGTGCCATGGCTGTTGACATAATTAAGTTGTCATGATGGATGGCTGCCATTTATGCAACCAAGTACTGTATCTGCACTGTCTGAAATCTCTCAGCCTGAAACACTGCTGCTCAGGCTGTGACATGCTCAGTCTGGCAGTGTGTGTGTGTGTGTGTGTGTGTGTGTGTGTGTGTGTGTGTGTGTGTGTGTGTGTGTGTGTGCCCCCATGGTAGACAGACAGACAGACAGATGCGTAGCTAGACCAGTAGATAAATAGCAAATCATCTTCCAAATATTCCTTAACATCGTCAGTAACTGTGTCAAGTTGAAGTAAAGCTCCCTCAGTGTCGAGCCTGCCAATTACTAGTCGACGACGGCATTGTTTCCTCAAGCACAGTGCTGCAACACTTGAACAAAAGGCTTACTTTTCAATCCGTTCGAAACCACAAAGGAGCCGGAGCAACACCCTGAGAAGACTTGCAAGATGAAACAGACAGTGGAGAAACGATTGTGCTGGGGCAATATTTCTTATCTCACTGTCCCAAATGTGTTGCATATTGGAGCCTCTGCTCCAGTGTTGTACTTGTATGGATGGCAATGTTGGTCCGTCAGTCTGTCCACCACTTTGGTCCAGACTGAAATATCTCAGTAGCTGAACTGCAACTCTGTCTTTTCACCGAGCCCCATCATCAGGTCAAATGTTATGACATTACCATTAGCCTTAGCTGTCCTGTGCTTGTTGCTAATTAGCAAATGTCAGAGTACTAACACATTTGCTAATGATGTGTTAGCATGCTAATATTAGCATGCCTGGAAAGCAAAACTCCTGTCATAATAAGTGGACTTGTGTACAGTTTATGTTCCAACATGGCACATTAGCAAGCCGCCCTTACGACATACAGCATCATCTGAGTAAGCTGGCATTTTAGTTTGGCTGATGTTCAATGTGAGCAGTTGTGTGCCATGACTGTGCTGGCAAGAGTTACAGGTACACATTATGCAGGCACTTATTGGCTGCATAAAATATTCAGTTGCTATTGACTTCAGCTCAGAGCATTCATTGAGACTGAGTGCAGTGCAATCTCAACCTGAAAATCTGCTTCGTGCTAATTATGCTGCTATGAAACACTTTCCAGATAAACCTCATCTTAAAATATAACATTATGGACAGAAACTGATTTGGTTGTAATCACACACTCACATGTGTATTCTGTCACTATCAGGTGCTATTTTGTCAAATTTTCATTTGGGCGGAAGCTGGACGTCGTTACTTGACTGTCAGTTGGGATGAAAGTAGCACACGGGTGGATCAGAGGTAATTGTTTATATTATTCTTGTATGTAACTTCAAACATAAAATTATTCATTTTCAATTTAAATTTTCAGTTTTGTGTCAAAAAATAAACAGCTAGATTTCCACTGGATGGAAATCGTAGAAATGACTTCCTTTAGGTGTGACTCAATGATCACACCTTCATGAAATAAGGGCTGGTTAGTTAAGAATAAACAGATAATTAGCAGATCAGACAGCGGTGCCATGGATACACATACAAGGTGGCTTATTCTGACCAAACATGTTGGCTAAGTAATGTAAGAAATGTATGTAGAAACGTATGTATGTTATTGTTAGTTGACCTTTACATCTAAAAATTAAGTTTCATTAAAATAAACTGCTGCTCCATGGATTATGTAGTTAAATACCAAGCTATTCTTGTTTTTGGGAGATCCACTCTTCACCTTTACGGATGCACTAGAGAGTTATTAAACATCACATATTTAGAATGGAGTTTGGTGTGAGGTTCTCTTCAAACAGAAGAGAAGAAGAAGCTATGTACACAGTGTAACTACAGCGGAGCAAAAGAAACACTCGTTACTGTAGAGAGAAAAAAGAGACATCACTATTGTCCTGATAATGACCTTTTTGGGCAGATCCAGATTGTATCCAGATCGATTTTTGAAAGTCTGCACTGGCAAAAAACCAAAAAAAACCCAAACAAATGTAAATCAGAGCCAAGCCACATTTTGGAGGTGGTTTGAGATGTGATTCCAATCATATTTCTACAAATGCGTTTCAGTCTGGACGCTGTTGACGCTCAAATTGGGTTTTCGAAGTTTCTTATTTGTCATTCACAATGTAACACAACAACAACAACAACAACAACAACAACAATGTCAAATCCAGAGTGATGGAAGTGCCTCTGCGCGGGTCCATGCTGCTACTAGCAGAGCGAGATGAAGGACAACACAGAGAACGACAACCCGTGGACAGACGCTGAAATAAATTGTCTGCACTGCAACTTGACAGCACGATTGTTTGGAAGGCAAGATGATGGATCTCTGTGTCTCATGCTTCCTTACTGGAAAGCCGCATCTGACGCGTACGTCATTACCACAGCAGCCCATGCAGATAGGCTAGTGATGCCTGGACACATAAAAATAATCTGATCACTTGCAAAATACAGTCCGGACAGTCTGTCAGTCTTAAAGATCTGATTTGAGAATCAAATGTGATTTGCCTGCAGTCTGAACAAAGCCAATGACTCCCGAAAGTTAAACCTGACTTGCTTCAATACTGGAAAAACTCCTGCATGGCAAACTTCAGGATGTGTTAAAGTACTAAATAATCTGTCAAATGGCCATGACTGCAACAAATGAAACAATAACGTCAGCTTGTCATTAAAAGTAAAAAATCATATTGTGATCTTATTGTGATGCCAACTCTTGGCCCCATGTTACTTTCATACCAGCTCCACCCTAAATAAACTCCCTAGTTTACAGCAGCCTGTTGTTTGGGAATTCAAATCATGCAAATAAGAAACAATGACTCATTCTAGTTTTGTTAAAGTTCAGAAAACCAGATCTGTCCTCCCTGAAGGTCCTCTGTATTTAATGAATTTGTAATGACAGGTCGATTCTGAACCGACTAGTCCTCTCCCCCACTTAGGGTTGTGTTATTAGTGTCTTGGTCTTTGTTTGCTGTTCAGGGTCTCACTGATGTGTAAAAGGTGGAGCAGAGACTGTGGAGCCTGGATGAACAGGGCGTCGTTTATGCTCTGTGCACTGAGAGGAACAAAAGGCGTGATTTTCAAAGGCCTGAGAGCAGAGACGCCTCGTCTGTCTGGTGCACAGCTCATGTCTACTGTTCAGTTTTAGACTGAACACAGCAACTTAAACAGTAGGAGGTTCGTCTGTCTGAACTGAGTGCCCACTTGTGCAGTCAGAGACAATCAGTGCTCCTATCATCTGCCAGATCTTTTTTTTTTTCCACACTAACACACCTGCCAACAGTACTTGGGATATTGATTTTTCAGCGGTAACCTTGACTGAAAGTTTTGAAATTGAGAAGCGTGCACCTTCAAATGGAGCCTCATGGTCTCACATGGCGGACGCTTTTATCACCAACCACCACTCAGACAATACATCTCTGTTATGTAGATGGCCTGAATGGAAATCAAATAACTTTCCTCTCACTGGTAAAGCATGCTAACAAGTCATTTATCAAACCAGGTGTGACTGGAACAAATCCTGCCACAGAGAGCCATTAAGATGGCTCCACGTATGCGTGTTAACAGGATTTTTATTGATCCTTCTGCATCTATTGCAGTCCCACACTGTGACATTTGACTGCACACTGAGTAAAAGAGCAATACCCAATAAGGTCCATTTAATAGGGTTCAGTAGATGCACTGGAGTCACCTTCCATCTTCTGTGTGCTACAGTTTGATGCGTTGCTCAAGCATGTTCAGTGCTCCGTGTGTGTCGTTTTGACCTCCTGTACCGTACATGTGTGCTCAGTGTGAGTAATCTGCGCTCCTGAGAAAATGCTCAAAGAAACAACTCTCATTTTGCTTGATCATGATGAGGCAAAAATCCCCCACTGTCCGCCTCCTGCAGAGTATCGTATACAGTGCAGTAAATTTTAAGCATATGACTCAACAAAATGATGATCAGCTACAGTAGCAACCCAGGTGCGAGGCACAATACAAGCACATAAGTCAGAACTGAGGGTTTAGGCCTCCCGTGTGAGATTGTAAAAGTGTTTTACTCTCCCTCATCGCCTGACCTTCATCCTGCTTGGCTTTCACTCCTCCATCTTTCTTCCTGTGCTCTCGGAGTCCCAGAGGATTCAGAGCACAGCTTAGCCCTGCCTCTCAACAAAGCCAGCGTCTTTACCTGCAGGCAGGGCTACTGAGTCAACGTTATATTCACACATAGATTGGCATTTAGAGCCAGAAAGTTGGAGTCACTTCTGTGCATTAATTTGGTTCATTCATTTGCCAGCATGCACTGACTGAAGTCTGAAGCTTGTTCATGACTGTTCTGCGTGTTTCTTAAAACATTTCTGTCTGTCTCATGAGCATTTCCTTTTGAGTTTTTGCCCAGCAAACTGCAGCCTTCAGAGCTGGTTTTCCCTGATAACATCACTTTCAGTTCGGCTTCGTAGCCTCAAGAGTGTTACGTAGGCGATATCGACTGCATTTGAAAAGCTTACTTTGTCTGTGTGGTGTCTTCATTTGCAGGTTAATTAGGAAAGCATTAGAGTAAGCAGGAGCTAAATCAGCGTTGTGGAGTCAAAGGCAGCTGTAAGGACACGGGCCCACATGGAGTCTCCTTTCAGAGTTTTTAAGAAAAACATCAGTGTTGATATTGACGCTTTAAGGAGGAGAGAACAAGGAAGTTACTCTGCTTCAAGGCACAACAGGCAAGGCATTAGTGTTTACCGTCATATGCTGATGGCGACCTGAGGTAGTGAGAGTTTGGACTAGAAAGAATAACCTGGGAGCTTATGTTTTATTATTATTAGGAATCTGCAAAAACGATTGACAGGACATATAACAGTGATAATAACTCAGATAAAATATGAAATAATGTTCACATCTGCTCTTTAAAGCCTGGATTACTGAGCATTTCACACTTCAGTTTTTCACATTTTGAAAACTTGTGAAGGAAATCTTTGGCAGTGTTTCACTCCCTTTGGGCATATTTCAGTCAGAGAATGTCAGCAGGCCTTGTCTTCTTCTTGTTTTTGGTAAAGGTCAGCAACAGTAAGTCTCAGGTGGGACGTTACAGTGCTGACTTCACTGTCTGCTGCGTGCTGACCTGATGGAGCGTTTTCTGACAGAGGTCTGCTCCGTCATGACCCTCCCAGTCTGAGCCAAACTTAGTGGGCTTTAAGTATAATGAGATGGGCTTTAAATGTAGACCAGCCGCAGGACGAGATGTTTTCACAAGCAGAGAGCAAAGCATGGCGCGGTCAGGCTGAGGGTGGAACCGCTGTGTGCATTTTTTCTTTTCAGTGCAGAAGATACACTTAGTTTCATTCAGTATGAGCAGCGGTGTGGTCCAAACATGTAACAACAGGGGGTCTTTCTTTTTAGGTTAAAGATTATTTTTGCTAATCAGCTAGTTGTGATTAGGAACTAGCTATTAGGACAAAAGTAAGTGGGGGGTCTGGCCTGTTCTGGTCTGGTGAGCCATGCTTTGAAAAAAGGGGCCAAGCGAGGATAAAATCGTTTGGCTCGGCTGCTTTTATCTGTTTTCAGCTTTTAAGGGAAGATACACAGTGAGTGCAGGAATTACCGTCTGTTTGGCTATTTCCTAAATCTACAAATGCTCCACTGTCAGAGGGTTGTCTGGAGGCGAGACAGGAGAGTCCACACAACCCAATTATGGGATTGCTCTTTCATGTCGCCCTCTCCCAGCTGATGAGCGGAGATGGATGTTCCATGCTCCGCTGCTTCCACCATTGTTTACTCTCTATAGAGTTCAGTCGTGTTGTGCATTACTCCCAAATTCTGCATTCTTGTGTTTTACTCACTCTCGTGTTTGGACCCCCGAGCGCGCACAGAAAACACATTGTTGTCATGCCAAGTGGGCGACTCCGAATGTGACGCAAAGTCTATATTCACCCTAATTCTACAAAGCTCTCATTCACCCGTGTTTAGACGCATTTGCATTGGCCTCAGTGTGCACTTTGGGTCGTACGCCTCTGCTACATATTGTGTTACTAACAGGGACCTGACTAATGCATGAAATGTGAGATTCACCAGCCTATTTGATGGAAAACGATGTTGCAGTGCAGCATTTCAGTGATTGTTGCAGGGTCATGTGTATTTCCTGAAGTGTGGTAGCTGAGTTTTTTTGTTTTTTTTTCTTACTTCTGATCATAAATGGATCCATCTCTGCCGAGAAGAGGGAAGATTCAATCAGCAGCGTTTGAAATATTTAATGCCTCCTATGTTCTGGAAAGCAGATAGGTTTTTTTTTGTGTGTGTGTGTGTGTGTGTGTGTGTGTGTGTGTGTGTGTGTGTGTACTGAGGGGCTGATGTGTTTCCATGGCAACATATATGGTCGGCAACACAGGCATTTCTTTGTGTGTGTGTGTGGTGGATATACTACTGTTAGTGCTGTCTGTGGAGTAATTACTGAGAAGCTGCAGTAGTATGGATGGTTTTTAGTATGAAAGAGAAGAGAAACAAGGTAATTCTGAGGTCTGAATTTAAGCTGGACAACATTTAAAGGAGTGCACTGATTTAACAGGGTTTCTCAGATAGTAAAAATCTGATTTACAATCACTGATCAATGTCTTATAGTGCTTAACTTATTACGAGCAAAGATTCAGAGCTGATATTGTATCGAATTTAACAACTCCTGCAGTAAACACGAACCATATGATTTAATTTTGGTATATTTTTATGGTATATTGGTATTGTTATTGTTGTATATATTGTTATTACATCAACATTACTCACCGCTTTTCAACTACCCAGGAAGTAAATCCCAGGACGGCAGCATCTCCGAGATGGAGGAGCTCCCTGTTCCTCAGAACATCAAGATCAGCAACATCACCTGCGACTCCTTCAAGATCTGCTGGGACATGGAGCCTCGCAGCAAGGAGCGCATCACGCACTACTTCATTGACCTGAACAAGAAGGAGAACAAAAACTCAAACAAGTTCAAACACAAGGTAACGGCTGAATCAGCGCAGATTAGTACGTTTAAAGGTAACACTACGGGGAGATGACTCACCTGGAGGCCTCTCGATGCAGACTCACTGAACAGAGTTTACTGCATTTCATAAATAAGACAGAAATGTGCAGCTCATGGCTATAAGAAGAAGCTAAATTATTTCAGAAACACTGTGATGTTTTAATCTAACAGTCAGTGTGTGTGGAGGAGCACACACACATACGTACACACACACACACACACACACACACACACACACACACACACACACACACACAGACCCAGTGACCTCTGACCTAAAGGCATGAAGGATGTCAAGACATGGAACTGAACTAAAGAAAAAGTAGCTTCTTCCCACCAGCCATGAGGCGAAAATGGACAAGTTTCACGCATGTTTAATATTTATTCCAAGTGTAGTAACGTCTGCACACGAATAAGAGGTTTTGTGTTTATGAGATTCATTTGTGTGAGAAAATTGAAAAATTAAAATGAGTCTTGAAAGCACAAACAAGGCAATGTGTCAGTCTTGATGAAGAAAAAATCATTCCTGTATTTAACCACCTAAACGGCTCCTTGAGATTAAAATCTATTTTTCAGCTTGTACCAGGCCAAGAGGCCTTAGGAAATAAATACAAACACATCATCAGGCTAACAATTTCCAAAACTATGAAAACAGAATAAACACACATTCTACCATCAAAAGTAATCAGACAATTTCAAAGTCCTTCTGCACATTGATCCCAGAGGAAGGAACAATGTATTTAAAGGCTTCGCTTTCCTCATACTGTGGAACATACAGTGGACTAAAGGTTAGGGGTCAGGCTCAGGGTTTGGGTTCGGGTTAGGGGTCAGGCTCAGGGTTTGGGTTCGGGTTAGGGGTCAGGCTCAGGGTTTGGGTTCGAGTTAGGGGTCAGGCTCAGGGTTTGGGTTCGGGTTAGGGTCATGGCCGTTACCATCCTGCGATCTCAGATTAGTGATACATTTTGTGATGCTATAAACACCTGCAGCTCTGATAATCCTTGATGTTTGAAAGCTAAAACAACTGATTTGAAGCCGAAGCACGTAACAGAGGAACACCATGTTTTACCTCAAGATAACCTTTCGTGCCTGAGGCAAAAAGACCCATTTCATGGTGGTTTTGACTCCACGGCGAGCCATTGCTCCTAATACAATAACATCACTCACGCGGCCTTCTCTGCCTGAGAGTAATTGCACCACCAGCTCCTCCAGCGGATCAGTCAGTGATCTGCTTTAGTTATCTTACAGACTTGTTTCATCAGCCTCCCTCCTTTCCTCCTGCAGCACTTCCTGGGTGCTGCGTAGCTGAGTGTTTCTCCTCTTTCGACTCTGTTATAGCTCACGACCTCATACTGGTATTTAGATTTTGGTGTGCAGCAACAGTGCTGGTGGATTAATGGGCTGACTCTGTTGCTAGGCAGGGGCTCCTGCTCCAATCAATGAGCTGCTAAGGCCCACTGAGACTCGAGGGGGGGGAGTGAATAGTGTACAAATAGTGTACATACATAAACGAAAGGGCAGCCACAAGTATAAACTGCAGTTGGCGGCTCATATGAAATGTGTGCACGTGTGCGGTTACATGCAATCCCTGCATGTGGCTCAAAGAAAGCCATAACTGGAGTGTCTCTTTCTGACTCATTCACCTCCTTTTTCCATCCCTCCTGCACTCCCTCCCTCTGTCCAGGATGTTCCTACCAAGCTGGTGGCCAAGGCAGTGCCCCTGCCCATGACGGTTCGGGGCCACTGGTTCCTGAGCCCACGCACAGAGTACACCGTGGCCGTCCAGACCGCATCAAAACAGACCGACGGGGACTACGCCATCTCTGAGTGGAGCGAGATCATTGAGTTTTGCACCGCTGGTGAGTAATATACAGCTTAGCAGTACCATGACTACGTATATTTTCAGCGTGCGTGACGTCAGCGCTGCCTTTGATCTTTGCCTCTGCTTGACCAACTGAGCTACTGAACGATAGCGTAGGCCGTGAAGAGAGAGGAATACAATGGAGTAAAGGATGGAGCACAACATGAGGGAGAACATTTAAGGGAAGCTAATTTACACTGAGTGCAGGGAAAGATGGGTGGAGGAAGGGAGAAATAAGGATTAAAGCAAGCAGGGGAGCTGTGCTGTATATCTTCTGATGCAGGGGTCAACAAGTTCAACATCGCTGGCTAGAGGCTTAGAGTGGGGGAGGGGAGGATGGCGGAGGAGATGATGGGGTGGAGACTGGAGGGTAGAATTCATCAGGAGGGGTAGTTGTGAGAGGGATGAGGAGCAGCAGTTGAGAACGGGCGTGTAAGGCAAGTCTGTGCGATGAAGGCCGGGAGAAATTGATGAAGGCGGGTGTTTGAATGTGATGGTTTGTGTCATCCGTCAAACACCCTCCACTTCTGTTAAATCCTCGTCTGCAGTCGTGCTAGCAGCTCTGTGAGGCTGTGCAGGCTAAATGCTAATGTCAGCATAACAACTGGCTCACAGCGCCAATGCTAACATGCTAATGTAAAGCAGGTATAATGTTTACTACGTCATCATCTTAGTTTATCATGTTAGCATGCTAGCATTTGCTGATTAGCACTAAGCACAAAGTGCAGCTGAAGCTAATGGGAATGTCTCTAGTTCTTTATATTTATGATATATTTAGTCGAAGTATTGGACAAATATAAATATTGACCAGGTGATGGCACTAGATGAGGGCTCAATAAATGTATTAAAGTTCATCCTGAGGGTAACATGAATCAATGTGCATAATTTCAGGCCAATCTTCCCAATAGTCAGTCAGACATTTCACTCAAAATCACCAACGTGAGCCTCGTGGTATCCTCTCATCCCGCTAGCTGGTCTAAAAAGGGTGGGGCAGCTATGAGATGGACAAAGAGGAGCCGCTGAGATGGGGAGAGGGAGAACGGGCAGGAGGAGAGTGTGTGTGACGAAGGTGTAGTAAGAGAGACTGATGTAGGAGAAAGCTTAATGATATCATTGATCTTCAACATCCCAAGCGGGCAAAAGATGCCGCTGCCAAGAGCTTCCACTCCTGCAAAATCCTCATCTCTCAGATGAATTGTTTAACTGACATTGATTCCATTATGTCTCTCTGTCAACAGTCCAAGCCCTGTCTTATAAATTACATGATTTAGTTAAAAAAATAACAGATCATATGTTTTGACAGCTGCATTGCTGGATGCATTTTTCACACCTTACGGGCAGCCTGTGCTTGAAATTTGCTTGACATTAATAATCTATCAAAATAGCCTCAATGTCTTCTTTCATTTTTGTTCAAGGTGCTTTATCTTTGCATGAAAGAGCAGAGAGTTTTCTGCAAATCATCCACGTCTGCGAGTGTGAGCGCTTGTCGGAAAACTAGAATAGAGTAAAGAGCCTTGATCATGATGATCATCTTATTATTTGCTTTGGGTCCGCACCCATTTGGCAGAGCTGCTCACATGGTGGTGAGTGAAAGCAGACTGCATTACAGGACGTACTGAAAGTGTGTCTGGCCTAAATGCTGAGTCATTACAAGCTATGAAGATGAAGAAGTTAAGGATGAGAGCACACATATGCAGCACATATTCCATCCTATGCAGTGCGCACGGTCACTCTTATTCTTTATGATTGAAGAACTGGATTTTAATGACATTTGTACGTTGGTTTCCAGCATTCATTTCCACATTGTTATGTGTCGTGTCTGTTTTCTAGATTATTCCACAGTTCATCTAAACCAGCTGTTGGAAAAGGCAGAGGTCATCGCCGGCCGGATGCTGCGTTTCTCTGTCTTCTACAGGAACCAGAATAAAGAGTACTTTGACCACGCCAGGTTGGTAACACACCCCAGTTATTACTGAGAAGTGCATGTCGTCGATCAGTCCATCAGTTTCATTTTGATCTTTTCTTTAGTTTCGACTTAATGTGACCACTTTTATATGATTACAGTGTGAAAATGGCTGTTGTGCGTATTCATCTTTAAATATGTGTCTGTGTTGCTTTGCTCTACTCTTTCTCTCTGATTTCTTTGATTTTTAAAATGTCACTGCTTTGCTAATGTAGAATTTTGGTCACATTTGAAGCTTCGCCACTTTTACCACAGTAGTTTCATCCAGTTTTGAAGATCCATTATCAGTCTAGACTGAGTCTAACTCAGCGCTTTCAGAATTGTTATTTTCTATTACATGTGACTGGAGCCAATAAACATACTGTGGCTTTTTGGCTGGAGGGTAACTTTTTCCTTAATTTATCAATTAAAAAGAAAGATCTGATTCTCATTTTTGTTGTTAAAGACTTAGCTTGTTGTCCTTGCCTGTTGCTGTTCTTTCTCTTTCATTTGTAATTCAAAAATACTCAATGAAGGGAGAGTCTGCATTACTGAATCTCTGAATCTAACACAACCCTTAAGCTAAAGTTGCACTGCACATAGTGTTAATAAGCTGCTGTTATATCAATGCTGTGATGATAATAGTGTATTTTTGATAATGAGTAAATTTACATTAAAAGACATCTCTCCAAAGACTTAGCACTATATGTTTGTGTGCCACAGCAGCGCCTTGCCACCTGCAAACAGTATGATGATCACGTCATTTCGGGCTAATGTATTCCCCCTCTATAGAAACCTGCAAAAATGGAGATCCAGCTGAAGGGTGCAGCTGCACAAAGCATGCTAATTAGCTCCATAAATCCAGTGCATCAGAAACACTGTAGCAGCCGGCTCTACTGATTAAAGTCATAGTCTGTTTTTTGCCGTGATGTCCTCTGCACACATACATATGAGTGCAACAGAAAATGGCCATTTATTCTTCTGTCTTGTCATTTCTTTGCGAAGGACCAGATCCTGGTGTAGCTGCGCCAGACAATAGCAGACAGTTGTTAGGGGATGTGGCGGCGGGGAAAAAGCTGCGCAAGTCTGTTTTGATGTTAGATGAGAGTGTGACAGGCGAAGGAGAGAAAGAATATCTCTGGAGGCACCTCCTATAGTTGTTTGCTGAAGCTTTGTGCAGTTTTCTCCGGTTTGATGTGAGTGCTTTTTTTTTCTCCCCAACTTCCCGTCCAATCCTCCTCCCGTAACGTCGTTGTCTTTTCTCCTCGTATCTTCTCTCCCTCGGAGGAAATGCTCAGTGCCTAACAAAGCACACAGTTTCTGTCCTAAAGCCACAGCTTGTGAGCACTCTTTGTTGGAGCTGTGCAGCATGACGTCATCCGGATAGACTTCTCCCTTCTGCTGAGTTGCAGCTGGTGGAGTGTACTGAGAGTGCTTCTGTTAAACTGCGCCATCAGGTGGCGAGTGACAGTACTGACATTAGCATTAGTTCCCTGCTCCCGTGACCTGGGCTGCGGTGAATAATTCCATAATGCCACACAACAAAGCATCAATTACGGATATAATGACAACCTCTGGAGTGATGGCAGTATAATTACAGTCTGTAATTGGAGCTTGGGAGCTCAGATTTACTCTGTGGGGAAGATATGCAGCACTCACTTTGAATGTTCCGTGTTAATTTGCTTTCTGAGAGCTGCTTTTGTTTTCTCACAGTTTGTCACGACGATAAATAAATATTGTTTTCTCTCACTAATGGCATTACAGACACTAGATATGTTTTCCATTCTGAGAGTTCACTCTATTGTCTTGAGCCTCAGGCTGCATCTTAGACATTTAATCAGCTTTGTCCCATGTGTCAAACTGTCTGGAACGCTGCTGGTGATACTGGACGCCGCCTTCTGGCATTTCCAAAATCCAAACTTTGATTGGCTGAAGGGGGAGCAAAAAGAAAACTTGTTTTGATCAAAGCAATGTGCAGATTTGTTACTCACTGGGCCTAAAGGGAAAGTGATAACATGCTGGCTGTTTGTTCTCTTTTCCAAAACTCCAGGGAGGTGCAGGAGAACCGGATGCTGCCGTCAGTGAAAGACAACAGCGGCAGCCATGGCTCACCCATCAGTGGCAAGCTGGAGGGCATTTTCTTCAGCTGCAACACAGAGTTCAACACGGGCAAGCCTCCGCAGGACTCCCCTTACGGCCGCCACCGCTTTGAGGTTCGGGCTGACGTGCTCTTCAACCCCGACACCAACCTGTACTTTGGAGACTTCTACTGTATGTACACAGCCTACCACTATGTTATCCTGGTCCTGGCACCAAAGGGCTCCAGGGGTGACGACTTCTGCAAGCAGAGGCTTCCTGCGCTTGACATCACCAACAACCGCTTCCTCACCTGCAAGCAGGAGGAAGAGGGCGACGGCAGTTTGGTGTTTCACCACGCCCAGGATGTCATCCTGGAGGTGATCTACACGGAGCCTTTAGACCTGGCGTTGGGCACGGTGGCCGAGATCAGCGGGCACCAGCTGATGAGTCTGTCCACAGTAAACGCCAAGAAGGACCCCAGCTGCAAGACCTGCAACATCAGTGTGGGGCGCTAAGGAGAGGCAGAATGTAGGAGAGGGAGGGAAGGACTGGAGGTGACTGACCTCTACACACACACAGGAAGTCCACATGTACTGATGAAGCAGACCAACACATGCATGACGCAGCAGATTTAGTAGGCTCCCAGACATGCACACCAACATATCTCTGACACCGTTCTGTACTCTGAAGAGACCATCATTCCCAAAGAAGAGTGGAGAGAAAAGAAGAGGAAGGTACTCACTGACACCTGCACCGCTGTCTCCTCATCTGGAAAGGGTTACCTTAAACGCTGAAGACATACCTGAAACTGAGCAATCGAAACCTGGGACACCACAACACAGATCCATCCATCCATCCTGCAAGTCAACACTGGCGCACTGACCAAACCCTTTAACTGTACTAACGAACATGGGCTGCTTCTACTCAATTTCCTGTTGTTCATTTTAATAAGTTGTCCCATATTTTGTCAATGACCTTTGCCTTGTTATTATTGATATGCTGTTAATCGAGTGTCCGCTGTCTGCGTGGACAAGAAGCATTTTGTTGTTTCCAATCACTTTGTTTGACATTTTAGAAATGCTTTGTTCTCATTCCACAGGAGACAAATTCAGACTTCATTTTACCTCCGACTAGTGGCACAGACTGGTACTACAATTTTCTAGGGCTGCAGCATCAAGAGTTCTCTTTCTTTATACCAAAGGTATTGAAAACCAGACATGAAACCGCTGTGGAATCTGAACAGCACTAATGCAAAAGCCTCTAAAATGTGTATTCACAAAGTCTTTGATGACCAAGTGTGAACTATTTGTTGACTTGTTAACCTTTAAAAAAAAAAAAAAGCATGATGCAGTTCTGTGCAGCATGAGTATGAAAGCTGTCAGTACCTCCACCATTGCAACCTTTTCTGCAACAGTCGCTCTTATTTTAATGTAGTCAGTGGAAAGAAAGTAGAACCATAAACTGTGTTTAGCAGAATAAATGTGAAAAAATATTTATTTTTATTGATACATTCATATATATATGTCTATATATATATAGAAAATTATATAAACCAGAAGTGCACAATGTCAAAAGCTCTGATCATTGTCGACAACTGCATTTAGGGGGAATTCACTTCATATAGGCAAAATGAGGGGATAATCGCAAATTTGACAGCAGATACAACTTGCACTACACCGACGTTCACCAAAGTTCACCTTTTTTCCGAGGTGAACATGTAAATTGAACAATTTAGCTCAACTATGAAATCCTTAATGCATATCATAGCACAATGTAGGACTAAAAAACGGACATGCACAAACACTACAGGATTGTCTCATTGATTGCATTTAAGCTTACACTTTTGTTTTTTTTTTGCCAAGATAGCACTTTTTTTAAATGCAGTTTCCACCTTAACTATGGACAGACATGTCCAAAAATAGTATTTTGGCAAAAAAAGCAAGTAACAAAGTGCCATAATATACGTACAGTAATCTTAAAAATGACTAATATGTAACTAACATTGAGTTGTTAGAGCTCTTCATCCTTGACATAAATTAGTGCTACATGAAATACACTTGCTACATCAGGTTTATTATATGATGCGTCATGAATGACCATGGATGTGTTTCTGGGACTAAAAAAAACTTTGCAGTCGCCCTGCATTTAATTCAGATTGTCACCAATTTCCGTCAGTTTTCTTCTTGTAAAGTGCATCAACATAATAAGCATGACATGAAACAAGACCAGACCCACCGACTTCACACCCTTATTTTTGAGGAACGGTCGAGTCCTGCTAAGCTAGATAAAGGTCCCACTGTGAGTTCACTCAGCTGGTCTTGGTTGAGTCCTGTTGTTTACTGAGCAGGGCCTCCAGTAGACGGAGCTTCGCTTTGAGGTTCTTATACTGGCAGTACTCCTCTGCCATTGGTCCACGGTCCTCCTTCTGACAAGCCCTGTTAACAATACATGGAGGAAAAAAGATGCAAACAAAAGGCAAAAGTAGTTTCAAACAACCTGCAGCAGCTTCCATAACTGGTTGATAGTCCCTATGTTGCCTTACTCAGATAGCTTTGTACAGTGTGTATTGTAATCAAAAACTTACTGTATTTACTTTGGAGGACTAACATGTACAGTACAAAGGATGTGTACAGTTCAGAGCAAACGTCTATCTCTTCGTCTCTTTCCTGAGCTCTCTGTGCTGTATTAACGTTAAGTGAGTGTGCATTACACTGTCGTACCATTACGATGGAATTTCTTTTGTGGGTGTTTTTTCTTTGTTTTTCACAAGGCATTGTTGAAAACCAAAATGTTCCAAGTTTATTAAAAGACAAAATAAAACTCAGAAGCAAAGTCGTTTGGATGCGTGCAGTGGGCGTCGTTTGTGTGTGGGAGCTTTACCTGCCGGTCTGCATGTAGAAGTGGTCCTCGAACTCGCGGAGCGCATGGTGAAGCCTCCGCTTCTCTGAACGAGCCATCCTGAGGTGATCCAGTAACTCTGGTCTGTGACGAAAGAATCAAAGAATTTCTTAGATATCTGAAGTAAAGGACAACAAATTCTGAAAACACAGATGCTTCACGCACATCTTCAACCCGACAGCACAGAGGATCAGCACAGTTTGAAGGTGGATGCCCAAGATTAGTGTCACCAATTCAGTATCTGACCACATGTGAAATATGGTCACAATCTCTCCTTCTGCTCCTGAATTATGGCGTTGAATAAAGGTCAGAAAAGTGTTTCTGCAGATCATTAAGATCTCACAGTGAAGTTGACATTTTGGATATAAAATGTCATCACCTCATCATTTTATCCTGTGAGACATTTGTGTGAAAGTTTGCCATAATTACAGTATGAATTCTTGATTTATGGCCAGAAATGTGTTTCGCGTGGTCACAGTGACCTTGAATGCAGGTGGACATTTGTGCCAAATTTGAAGAAATTCCCTCACGGCGTTCCTGAGATATGGTGTTCATGAAAATGGGACAGACAGACGTACAGACAGACAACCCAAAAACATCATGCCTCCGAGCTCGGCTGTTGTATAACAAATAATATTCCTAAAAACTAGAAATCACACTCTAGAGCTGTTGATAACACACACACACACACACACACACACACACACACACACACACACACACACACACACACACACACACACACACACGCCATACCTGGAAGCTTCATGTAATGTTGCCATGGTCATGATCTGTGGCTGGAGGCTCTTCATCTCCTCCAGCGGGGACACCAGAGGAGTTTCAGACATTTCCGTGGACGGCTGATGCACCGACTCAACTGAAGACACACACCTGGGAGACTTCAGCCGGAACGGCTGCTGCCTGGGACTTCGCTGTTTGGGATGCTCTTCATCAGAGTCTTCCTCTTCCTCCTATGTTGACATACACACACATGCATACACTCTTATCATTTATTTTGCTTGAATTAAGAGAAATGTTTCTTGGTAGTCTGATGTAGGTCTTATATCTGGCCACTAGATGGCAGTAGAGTAACACTCTTCTGTACTGGCCTCTGAAGGCTTGGTCAGTTTCACCCACATGTGGGTTTGTGTTATTCTTGAGATCTCATCCCTCTCAATCATGTCTTCATCCATCAAAAATCAGCATGCAGCATCAGGTGTTCACTCACAATGGTCGTGATGACGGTTGCAGCAGCAGAAGAAAGCAGCAGCTGCTTGAGCAGGCGGTACCGATCGTAGAAAGGCTTCATCAGAGTTCGCTCCTGTCTGGTACTCTGAAGACACAGAGAGAAAGAGACACATATGGAAACCACTTTGTTACTGGAAGTAGAAACCAAGGATCTAAGGAGAGAGAGAAGACGAAAAACACAGAGAGCTAAACACATCCAGGCTGGTCTCACCGGCCGTCCGTGCAGACTCTCAAAGTACAGCAAACACTTCTGCAGGCTCGTCTTCTCCATAGTCATCTGGAAATGGGACATCTCCTGCACACACAAGCACAGTGAAAACTGTTAACAGGTAGTCAGTCCATGTATCCAGGAGCAGTAACACACTGATTCTGGCGGACACTCAGTGTTTGTGTATGTGGTGAAGAGCTTTTTGCAACACCAACCTTAATGCCGTCAGGCAGGCCCAGCTCTCGTCGCCTTTCCTTCAGTCTGTTGCTTATCATGTTGACCGTCTCCTCCACCTTTGGCTTGCTGTTGCTGTTGTTGTTAAGCTGCTGCAGCTCAGTGCCTGTTAGTGCTGCCTCCCTCTGGTCTATGTTGGTCCTGCATGTTTCAGCTGACAGGTTGGAGCCTCCCTGCCCTCTCAGCCCCCCCTCTTCTGACTGTCTGAGCTTCAGCTCTAAAAGGGGACAGCAGTTCAGAAAAATATGGTGATATGGAAGCAGGGATCATGTGAATCTAAGACTGTAGAGTGCTTTTACTTTAGATACTTTAATTACATTTCGGTAGGATTTTAAATGCAGGTCTTTTACTTGTAGTGGAGTACATTTACAGTGCTCTATTTGTACTTTTACTCAAACACAGATCTGAATATTTCTTGCACCACAGCACTCATTCATTCCTGTATTATGTTTATGTAACTGACCTTTGAGCTGCTTGCGACTCTTGATGAGCTCCTTCATCAGTCTGGCCACCTCTGGATGTGCCGTCTTGTCGTTGTAGGCCGGCTGAAAAACAACAACAACAACAAACTCACATCAGTGACAGAGCAGAGGCTCGTCTCTTTCATTAAGTATCTCACTTTGCTCCCTTGGTCCAGGTCTCAAACAGCCCCATCAACCAGCTGACCAAGGATCTATTGTGGAACAAAATACTATTTTTCCAAAGCACCAGCAGAGGGAGTGTTTCACTCTAACATGATTGTGTGGTTAGCATCCACAGCATCATTTTAGAGCAAATATTAAAACAAAGCCGATAACCAATCACAACTCAAGAATCCAGCTGATCACGCAGCTCAGATTTCCTCCCTCACCTTATAGTGCTTCTCCTGCTCAAAACGCTCCTCAAAGCGCCTGATCCTCTTCCTCAGGGTGTGAATGTGTCTGTTGAGCATTGAGATGGACACAAAGCCCTCGTCCGGCTCTGTGTGGACACTGCTACGAGCCCTGGAGGCAGAAAAGTGCACATTTATTCACTTGAACTCTTCACCTTCTGCACATGGCTCTAAGATATAAGGACTCATTCTCATTTAACATAGTGTATTGATCACCTGACGTGGTAGAAATCCTCCACTATACATCTGTGTTAGCGCTACATTAGCACTGTGACATTTTCAAACCACTTCTGAGACTATCCCATCTGTGAGTCACTATTCCTGAATAAAGTTAGTGAGGAAACGGTTGTCTTACATGCGTATGTGCTGTGAGCACGGTGGAGAAGGGGCTGCATCAGGGTCGAGGTTGTAGCGCAGGCTGTGACTGAGGCTGGGGCAGCGTGGGGACGGTACGGGGCAGTCGCTGGTTGCAAAACGAGAGAGGAGTGGGCTGGTGTGAGGACCTGGTGGGCTCGGCAGGGTGTCATTTCCTGAAATCCCCTCAGACGGAACGGCAGTGGAGAGGACAGGACTGGACGGTGATGAATGAGGGGACGGGGTGTGTACTGTGAGAGAGAGAGGAAGGACAAAATATTCACTGACATCTATAGTAACTACAACAATTTCATTCAAGCCTGTTAGAGCATAATTGTTATTCTTATTTAAATTAATAAAGGAGGGTAGATGGGACAAAATGAGAGAGGGAGAAAGAGGGGAAAGGAGGGAGTAAGGAAGGCAGAGAATGAGAGAGAGACAAAAAGGAGAGTGAAAAAGGACAAATGGCTCTTTTCCATTCAAGCTACTCATATATAACATCTTTCTGTGGTCTGTCTGTGATGAACACGTGTGAACGGTTTTCATTTCCAGCAGTTATAATCTCTCTGGTTCAAAAAACACTGGTTTCCTGTCATAACGAGGACATAGATATAGAAATGAAGGACAGCAAGACAAAATAAAATCTAAATCAGTGTCTGGATATCAAACATATTACATATCATTGAAAATATGTACCAATTCATTCCATGATGTGCAGTGACGTAACAGAAGCAGCATCGTATCTTAGCTGAATCGAGAAAAGACACACCCAGCTCTGGGAAAAGATGAAGCTCAGCTCGCTGTCAAGATTTACTGTCTGTTATTTAACATGCACCAAAGGAATTACAGCAGCTAGGGAGACACTCTGAAGCAAAACACACGACGAATCAGATACTATAAATAACAGCGGCGATAGGGTATGAATGAACTGTGGCTCTTGCGCTGACAGGGTTATGGGTTTGATTCCCAATGAGACCCCCCAAGAAGAACATACTGACAGAACTCCCCAAATAAATGTAGGATCGAAGTCGTAATTATTGGATTTTACAACCTTAACAACTTTATCATTTTCTTATTTGCCCTAAATAAATACTTAACATTAGAAGTTCAGAAACTTTATTATGATCAGCATATCAGCACTTGATTGCCAGAGTCTTACCGGGCTGTGACGAGTCGACCGTCTGCTGAGTCTGAGCTGGTGGTGACGGTGCTGGGTGCAGGAGCAGCTTGTTGGTCAAATACAGGCTCTGCTCTTCAGTAGGAAGAGGCTGTTGCTGGGCAGGTAGGTTATCCTGAGCTTGGGGGTCTATTGGTGGTGCCAGGGGTCCCAAGTCAGCCTCGAGGGCCTGTAGCTTGAGGGATGGGCTCTGGAAACAGAAGCAGAACATGGCTTCAGGGATGCACACAGGCTGAGAGAGGAGTCGTAGTTGGTGTGGAGGAAATCTTCAGTGCTTCACATGCTGCTTGGGAATCCTGAGAAGTCTTGTAAAACAATTTTAGTCTCTCCTATAAAAAGGGATATCCTGGCGTTGAAGCGTGGTTGGTGAGGGAGTTGCAGGATGAAGTGAAATGAGTGGTTGTCTTGTCCTTCTGAGAAAGGAATGAGTCAAAGGGTAGAATATAGCTCTATGAGCAGGCTGATTTCGGGGGTGGCTGAAGTATGAGAACTTCTCAGAAAACAAAAGCAAATCTCTGATGGTCAACGACTCCCAGTCAGTTACAAAAGCAGCGGTCATTACAAGCAGCACATGTGAGGTGGTGCGTATTTTCAGCAACGCACAAACGGACTTTCCTCCGCTCTAGCTCTGCTCAGGTCTCTGTGCCACATTCGACCAGCGAGATAAGAACCCTGCTGCCTTTTATCAGACAGTGAGTCAAATTCCTGACATGCATCAGCGTCCAGCGCGGGATCCCTGATGAGCAACACGCTGTAATTCCATTAGCAGAGCCGCTATGGTTCCCAGATCACCTGATGTGCGTGTTTGTGGATGTGTGAGTGTATGAGAGCATAGCTTGCCACCAAATAGAGTCCTTAAATCCACATGGTTTTCCCTCCGACCGGCATTCCCGGCACTTCTGCTGCCGAACTGCCTCCACATGGATTATTCATCATGCGCGGAAGAAGGGGGCGGCAGGAATACCGCTCATGTCGGTGCGTGCGGTGTGGGTGTGTGTGTGTGTGCAAGGGAGGAGAGAGGCACTGTATGTGATGAGGCGTTTCCACGGCAACGTTGTCAGACCGAGCGAAGGAGACGATTTGATGGAGCTGCGGGGAGTCACATAACCGTTTGCCTCCGTATGAGCGTGTGCATGTAGGTGTGTAAGCAGCGAATTCTGACGGTGTAAAAGAAAAGACGCGTGACCGAGCTGCACCAAAGACACGCAGTGGGAAGGATGGAATATTTAGGTGCTCTGACATCATTCTCAGCATCATCATCATCATCAATGGCAGATAAGGGCTCGGCTTCTCCTCTCTCACCCTCCTCGGCTGTTCATTCATAAAAAAAAAACAAAAAAAAAACACTGCTTTGTGCGTCACACAGAGGAGGTGGAAGGATGGAGGGGAGGGGAAGGAGTGAGGCTGTTATTACTAAAGCACAACACCCACAGGCAAGGAAGCTCACACGTAGCTACACACACAGGTATGCACTTAACCACACGCACACAAAACACACACAATCACTGGAGGTATCTGCCGTCCTGTTGTCACAGATAGCCTCATCCTACAGAAAGTGCTAATTTGTGTATCTAAAAAGACCGTGGGGAAGGAGAACTTACGTCACGGCTGTTGTTCCTGCCTCTGCAATCACTGTGTCTGTCAGGAGAAGCACTACACCCTCCTGCTCGTCTCCCCTGGAGGAACAGACGGCATATGCGGTGATGAAGTCTCATTCCCGAAGCCAATTTACTGACACAAGCCAGCGTGGGCACATGCAAAAATGTAGGTCACAGTGACACATAGAGAGAGACAATGATTGTATTTTTAAATCTTCAACAGAGCCAGTTAGTTTTTCAGGCACAGCTAAAAAGACTTTCTTTAACAAAAGTCCACATATTTTCAAGTTTAACTCATGCTGAAATGAAGTCGCTGGTCTGGGTTTGATAGCAATTACCTCTTTTTTATTATTATCCATCTGTGTGATCCTCAAAACTAAAAAAGATGCACTGACTTTATTTCTTTTACCTACTGCTAAACCAAATCTTCCTTTCTTATGGAGTAATCTGGTAACAGTGTTGTATATCCGTCCTGGTGTCAATAAAAACTAGCAACACAACCATTTAACATGCTCCCTTCATCCTCTGTGTCAGTCAGGAACGTAACCAAGCATCCATATCGCTGAACTGACTTTACGGCTCTTTCAGCAGTGTGTTTTTCTTTTTTTAATGTGCATTAGTGCATTACATTTTGCTAGCTCACAAGCCTAAGGCTGCTACTCAAAGTCCCCGCTATCACAGACTGGCTAGAATTTAAATGGGAGCCTGCGGAAATGATTTGAAGATGGCAGCCACACGCTTCACAAAGGCCTGTTTACCTTCCACTCAGACACTGTTCTGTCCTCTGTCTGGTGCTCCATGCAGCACAGGACGCTGAAAAACAAAATTCTGTCAGCACCAGCCAAATAGAATAAAATCACATTATGTATTAGTGAGAAAAAACACACACAAAATCTGTCACAACGCTGTTTCTCCCTCTGCTTCACAGTCCATTTGACTTAGATACACACTGTGCTCTGTCTGTATTCACAATCAATACTGTATAAAATCTGCTCACAGGCAGTACTGCCCAGCGCTGTGTAGTTCTGAGGCCAGGCGGTCATCTGGCACTGCCATTACGGCTATGGCTTGTTCATGTTTGACACTAATGAGGTATAACTGAGATGACCTGTCCTGTGGCTCTGTGAAAGCAGCTCAAGCACAAAAGTCAACGCGCCACCACGCAAGGTTGGCCTAATCTAGCTAGTGTGCCCCCGTGGCAAGTCAGTGTTATTTGGACTGGAATCATATCAAAACCACAACTGTGAGCCGCTCACTGCTCCGATAACCTACTTCTCAAATGACTGCAGGGCTGAGGGATGAGCTGAAATGAGCAAGAGTGAGGGGGACGAAAACAACTGTGGCAGCAGGAATCAGGTTAAATTAAATCTGATCACTTAAACTGCTCCAAAATTACTAACGAATGAATTTCCTCTCTTTGTCTTGAGACTGCGTTTGAATCTCAGTTCAATGCCAATTAGCTGATTGATTAAGTTGAGGGCATTTTTAATCCACTTGGATGTTGTCTGTCAAGATCAGCGAACAAATGATGAATGCTGTGACAAAGCCAAGCACAAGGGAGGAAAACACAACTGCAACAAAACGTCATGTTGTGTAGTCTTCATGCTGAAATCTCCCTCTCACCTCTCAGCGTGCTGAGTCTGCGCTCTGGTTTTGCTCTGCGATTCGCTCGCTATGCAGCAGTCTGAAATAGACGAAGTCTGTCCCGCATCTGCGGAAGCCTGAAAAACAATTCAGCCTGTGTAACCGTTCCCTCCAGTCCCACGATGAGCTAAAAGATTTTCCACTTTAAACATCAGCAGCATAACTGCGCTTTGTTACTTCATTTAACACCACTTTGCAGCACATGCAGGAGGCAGCAGCTTTTTTCTTTTCATTTACAGCATTGTTCTAGATCAAGAAGGAGTGTCAACAGCTGGAGATGAATAAAATAAGAGGAAATCAACAATGCACACCGTTGAACAGGCGTCTGTGATGGATGAGGAAGGTGTCGTTCTCTTCTCCACCTCGTCCCCTTCCTCCTCCTCTTTCTCCTTTGACATGGAGGTGACTGATGGCATCTTGTACTCTGAAAAGATCCTGTTGATAGAGAAACACTCATTTAACTGCACAGAATTCCTAAATGTTTGTATGTTTGTTAATCTACATTTGAGTTTTGAGAAGGGCAGAGAGGAGGAAGCAAAGGGTCCAGTGTTTCTTTTCATCTCCAAATGATGCACACAGGTGCGACGCCGCTGTCACCTTGTCTAAGCATTTAAGCTGAAAACATCATCTGTGCATGAAAAAGGAGGAACAAACTGAAGAAACACTCACCCCTGTGTGGTACACTCCAACTCCGGTGCCTCTCCCTGGAGGCTTTGGGATGGTCTGCTCTGGCGTGGGTGTTGCTCTGACCCTGGGTCAGCAGTGCAGGAGAGCACACAGCCTGTCTCTGTACATCCGCTGCTCTCCTCCGGAGCCTCCTGGTCTGGAATCAGCCTCTGAATGTCAGCGCTGACGTCAGAGCTGGTTTCACAACCCTGCGCCAGTGTGTCAGGACTATGAACAGACACAGATAGAGAACGAGTGAGCAAAACAGAAACGGTGCACACACAGGAGGGGATTATGTCCTTTATCAGGTCCTCACAAGAAGTCATCACATTTTTATAGGCTTATAAAATCTTAATGAATGGACTTTGATCCAGGTGTTCCTTTCGTGCAGAAGGGAAGTGGTTCAATGGTCCATTGTGGAGGTGTTCCTGAAGAACAAAAGCTAGCTAAAAAGACGGTGTCCAGTGTTTCAAAGCAAATGTCACAAGGATAAATACCAGGCAAAGGGATTTCTCACAACCTGGCAACCCCAAATTACTTTTTTAATCATGGTTTATTTCTGATCTATAAAGCATTAGTAAACTATTAATAGCATTCACAGTACGACGTGTTTACAATGTATGAACCCTTTACAAAGGGTGCCTTATGAGAAGGTGGTACCAAAAATGTGACAATGGCAAAAGAAAAAGAGAGAGACAGATCTTAAAAAAAAAAAAAAAAAGTAAGAAAGAGAAGGGGGACATCAAGGACCACAAGACCAAAAAATACCGATAGATAAAACTGAAGACACTCAAGAAAGAATAAAAATTCCAACCAAATGAGTAGAAAATTTCACAAACACTGAAAAACGGCACGAGAATCAAAAGATGCATCCTTGTTATATTAGCAGGATTACAATAAACGGAAAATCTAAAACAACAGATCTTAAGTGCATCACAAGGCTGACATGAGTGTCCAACAATGAGAACTGCTGTCCTCTGCACCAGGTAGTTAGTTTGGAAAACAAACACCCAGCGGCTCATGAATCAGCAGTGCTTAATCTAATACCACACTATGACACGTGTCACGAGGCTCTAATGAGCTGCTCCCAGCGAAAACAAGCACAGCTGATTTGCGGCGACGTGAACCAAAAACAGCCCATCAGTCACGCACTCGCTTAAAGCGGTGTATGACTCCAGAGCTGTAACCGACAGCAGATGGGTCAGTGTAGCGGCAGTGAGAAACTAATGTTAGCCACTTAGGCTAGCAGTCAAAGTTTGAGCCAAACAGACAGCAGCCTGCGTTAGGAGCGCAAATTCCTTTTCTGCTTCGAGCTTAAACAAAACAATCTTTGCATCGATAACAAGGAGAGAGAGACAAACAACCCAGACAGCAGTAAGTTCATATGCGAGATGCACAAATTAGCCCATGCTTCTAAAACCACAGATCTGTTTGTCGTTATCGATATATCTTTACACATTAGTGACCCCTGCTGTAAGCAACCATACTTCTCTCCTGGGCTGAAGACCACCTTGCACTCTCTCACTCACTTGTAGAGGACTGTAGACCCATGGCTGTCAGTGAAGCTGAAGCAGATGAGACAAGAAAACATCCTTTGACAAAACGTCTGAACTCACTGCAGCCTAGAAATACATGTGACAGTGAAGAGCTTGCAGCTTTGGAGGGACGGAGAAAGCCAAAGAGATAAAGAAAAGGGAGCATAGATGTTGAGTGCTTGATGGTCAGCGACACGAGTGACACCCGGAGGCAGAGGGCTGACCCAACCCCTTCAATTACCCGCGCTCTCTCCCTCCCTCACACACACTCACACACTCACACACACACACACACACACACACACTTGTGAATAAGCACACATACACAGACACAGATAGAAAATCATATACACCAGCACTTAGTCATATTTGGGGTCAACACTGCCAGTTGTAGCACTGTGATATAGGTGGACGTAGGCCAAAGAGGCTGAGACAAGAAAGCCCACACAAACTGCCCACAGCGGCAGACAATCGCACTCAAACACATCAGTTAAAATGCTGATATGCACAGTCAGAATGACTGCTGAGAGACAGAAAACAGGCCCTTGTTTTGAAATCAAACCCTTTTATAATTAAAGCAGAATCAATATGGAGTGTGACGTTAGTGGGAAGACTAGAGGGCCAGACATCGACAGTCCCTAATTTAGTCGAGGAAACAGGGCTTTGGACTAATAAGGAAAGAGGGAAAGCTGTGTGCCTTAGATTTCAGGCAATATATTAGATCTGGAAAGACAGACAGTCGGGATGATGCAGCATCTTATCCCCTCTGAACAGCTGAGAGTGGGAAGCTGTTGGATGATAAATTGTTGATATTTGTTTGCTCTGTGAGCGATGAAAAAACAAACACTTAGAAGCAGTGAGAAGCGTGGTATGAAGCCTGGCACTCAATCTTTACAGCTTAGAATCGAATACATGTAGCTGTGTGTGTAGGAGTGTCCACGCTGTAGGAAGTGACCTGAGATGATGTGCCCACAGAGGGAGCCTAAAGCCTGGATAAGAACTCCACAGTCTATACAGATGAAGCTCTTCTTGCTGTGGGCTACATGGGGATGTTTCCTCGGTGTCTGGTTTTAGTGGCATGTGCGTGTGTGTGTGGGGGGCATTCAGTTGGGCAGCTGGACTGCCTGTTGTCAACGTGAGCTGTGGAAATAAATAGAGGGTCGTGTCTGCTGGTATGCAAAGAGACGGCCACCAGCCCTTCCACACGATAGCTGCGAGAGACGCAAACACACGGTGCACGTTTCATGCCACCTGCTGGACCTGCACAACTACAGCGGCTGACAACTCGTCTTTAAACTGACACGTGTGCTTGTTTGACCACGGTCCAGCCGGTCTGACATCTGGCTGCCATGCTGCCTATGAATATCTCTGTGACCTTCATGCTTCGTTTTGCTTTTAGCCCAGAAGGATTTTAATTTTAATACCTCGTGCCTGTTTTCAAATAACATCTTCATTAACCTGAATCTCGCTGAGAGATATTTTTCATCACAAAGTATACAGAACCACGTCTGCTTACAATAACAAAATGTTTTTATCTCTATTAGCTTCAAGCAGAGCTCCCATCCACACACGAGCACAAATTAAAATGCCAGACACACAACTGTACTGGCATACATGGGTGACGGCTACAAAATGAGTCAGCTCGTGCACGTGAATGGAATGTCGCATGGTGACTGGGGCGGACAAAACCACAAAATATATGAATGTAATTAAGCGTCTGCATTGTAGCCTCGTGGCAACCAACCTAAAATAGAAAATAGCACAGTCGCCTCCAAGTAGCGAGAGGGAAAAGTTCCCCACAAGCAGACGGCCTTCGGTATATAGATTCTGTCTGAGGGACCAATTTGCCACTGTTCCACTTCTTTGCTCCTTCAAGCAGCAAAACTGTGGTGCTATTTTTACCCAACATTAGACTGAAAGGCCAGTCATCTGTACAAGCAGCAGCGCTTGTCCCTGTTGACTGCAGATACTCGGTGTCATTCAGTGTCTCTGTTGGCAGGTGTTGTCCACAACTCCAGAACACCTCGTGCTCAAAGTAAGTTTTTGTTTTTCAGCAACTTGTCACCTGCTCCTTCTGACCATGATATTGTTAGCAAATGAAAATCTATCAGCCTTAGGTCACTGAATGAAGGAACAACTGACCTGCAGCCTAATAGTTTGAATATCTAACTATCGTAAAGTTGGTGTACTTCTTCTTTTTGTAACATCTGATTAAGCCTGTCGGAAGCCTCGTCTGACAAACATCAAACACAGCGACACAGTTTGACATCTCTGTGACTCCCATGAACAGAGTGCAAAGGACCTCCAGAGGTTGGCTCTAATTGCCTGTGAATGACGTCTCAGCCTTATCACCTATGATACAACCATCAACCTGACAACTGACTAAACAATGCTGAACACTGAGTGAGCTGTTGCAGGGAAAAAGGTCAGGTCCTAATTATTCCCACAGGGCACGATATATAAGGAGAGACGCTTGTGTGTATTGAAAGTATGTGTAGTGATGGCAGCGTAGCACTGTAGTTAAGGCAAAAAAAAAAGGATCTGAAAGAACTGCATGTACATAAGTAATGAATACCATCCATCCATCTATCTTGTGAAGTCACAAAGTTAATGTTGAGGTGATGACTGCACCTGTTGAGTTGAGACTGCATCCATATAGTTTGGTTAAAAGCACTGGTCGCTGAGACCGAGGTGATCTCTCCATCCAACTTCTCCACGCCACTCCACTCTGACTGACAGCTGCCGGGTCGGACCTATCAACGACAACAACACTGAATACACGCATACACGCCTCGATAGAGAGATAACTAAACCTCAAAGCTTTTTTTTGCATTATTATACTTTGCATTCAGCTTTGTGCGGGAGCAAGATGTTCAGATGATGTAAATTCACCCAGGTCAATGTCAATATACACAAACTGTTTAGAAAAAATGGCTGCAATGCCTCCTCTGTTCCTGATTTGTCTGACTGATTGAAAATTAGAATTTGGAAGACTCTATCAGTGTTGCCACACCAGTGGTGCTGTTTAGCCGATGATCTGACAATAAAAAGAGGTCATTTCAGCTGTACGGATCCTGAAGGAGGAGAGGAGACTGACTGCGGCTGAACGTTGACAAATGTAAGATTACTGAGACAGGCACCAGGTGGTCTGTGATTGCGACCATGCCACCGGCTGTTTAAGATCACCTGTTTGTTAAGGAAGTGGCACGGTGTCTGTCTCATTTCTGACAGACCCCTGATTGATGATGTCTGAGGTTATTGCTGTTTAATAGCTCATCAGTTTGACTACGCTTCAGTGTGGCAGCTTTAACTGGCTTCTTGACTGGTGACTGTTGTGGAGGTTGGGTCCCTGGAGGGTGTCTGTGAAGATTCTCGTTCATCCAGGTCATGGTACTTCTAAGTGCTTTAAAGGGCAACTGGACTTGCTTGAGGTTATTGAATATGTTTTGCCTCTCATCCATCCACCTAATAACACCCACTGACACCATAACTGAAGTGACCCGAACGACTCACATGATGGCTACGAGGGTCAATGACCATGCAAGAGGATAAATTTCTCCCCACCAATCTCTTAGAACTGAAGAAGCCTCTTGGATGAGAGATTAAATGTTTTCTAGACCCTCAAGCAAGTCCGGTTGCCTTTGTAAAGCACTTAGACGTCCCTTGAGAACGGGCTGAAGAGGGGGGAGAGGGGTGTGAGAGCCTTGGGTGATGTGAAGCAGAGGGTTGAGTGAGGCCTTCTGCATGTGCACGCTGATCTTGGCACCTGTCTGTGCATTCTTGTTTGGAACAGCATGCAGAGATCATGTTGCAGGTTGTCGCTGAGCTGTCTGTAACCAGTGATGTTTGGATGTACCCCATCAGGTCTAAAGAGGTCTGATGTTGATACTGAAATTGTCAATAAGCTTTATCCCAGGTGTGAGGCATTCCAACATCAGCCATGTTTTCAGGGCAAAGAAAGATTCAGTGCCTTTCCCCAAGGTCAGAACAGAGCCTCATATGAAGAAATGCTGGACTGAAAGTCAATCAGTTTCTCCAGTAGCGGGCAAATATCTTTATTCAGGACCGGTTTTCTTTAGCAGAATGTCAAAAGATCCAATTCATCATAATCCAAATCCAGATCCATTACAAGTAAAAGTCATGCATTTAAAATCTTATGTAGGTAAAAGTGTGGAAGGTTGAATAATAAGGAAAATGTACTTAAATTATTACAAGTAAAAATACCCAACACAGAAAAAATAGCTACTGCGACTGACACAGTATATCATTATATACCATTAGACAATCATTACTCATGCATTAATATGTAAGCAGAATTTTACTGTTGTAGCTGTTTGAGGTATAGATAGCTTTTAAATGTTTTGTATAGGAATGCAACTACTGAGCGTATCTCATGGATTTACTTCACAATTTCTGTCAACGGGAAGAACCAAAACACGGCTTACCTCAAAGTGTGAAAGAGCAGAGAGAGTCGGAGGAGGGGGCGAGGAGGAGGCGATCAAGGCGGTCCCTGGAAGCAGAACCTTCTGATGCCTGAGAAGATGGAGCAACAGGGCGTTACACACACTCTGCTCCTCCAGCATCCTGGGGCCTGCTGGAACGCTGCATAAAGAAGAGAGAGGGGAAACAACAACAACACAGTGTTACATGTACTACACACTGTGTATTCTGAATGGTCCTCTGATTAGTGTTGGAACAAACATAATGGAAGAAGGCTCCATCTAGTGGAAGGGCATATACACAAACTGAGATAACTGGTCAGAATTACAAGGTGAATCAAAACCTAACACTCTGGAAAACAGCCAGGCGGTGAAAGCTCACTAATCTTCACTTCGACACTGACAACTTCTAACTTTACAGATATGAGCAGCTTCTGGTCATAACACTCACAATACGAATGTAAGCTCCACCTCGGACCAAAATAGTCTTCATGTGTTTACCTGGAAGCAGCTATTTGTTTTCATTTGTTGCCATGCTGCTGACATCATCCAGTCTGGGTTGTTTTGAGGTCTCATCCAACATATACAAGGTCCATAACAGTTAACATGGCATGCACCCAGCAAAGAGAATTTGAATAATTTGAGTATTAATACATGTGTGTTTACATGTCATTCAGGTCAATTGGAATGACAGGACAGGAGTAGCCTGTCACAGGGATTACGTAACAGACACATAACAAGGGCAACAGGCTGCTTCCAAAACAGCCTGGATGAGAAATATGTTATTCTGGAGGGGGCAAATAAGTTGTCACAAATACTGCATGCCAGGAGCACGTGCTACACCCTGTGTCACACTAATCTTAAATTGACAGCAACATTAAAAAGTATTTAAACATATCCTGAAAGCTCAGTTGAGCTGGACATTTTTTTGCAACATGTGTCTCTCATTCATAATCTATCCTCTAATGGCTTTCATTCAAAGCATTGTACCTCTCCCCTCTGTCGTGGATGTAACGTCTGTGGAAGCAGAAGCAAAAACCACGGGACATTCTCCTTCTGCAGCTACCGTAACCCAAACCCAGCCCCATCTTTTTCCGAGCCTCTGCTGCCAAATCCACACCCCCGAGCCGACTCTTCTTCCCCTAGCTATAATCATCTGACATTTCCCCTCAAATGCAGAACTTAACAGCGTGACTAACTCCACATTCCACTGACAACTTTGGGAGGAAACAGGGGTGACATAGATGAGACTGGGAGATCGAGGGATGGGGGAACAGTTGAAAGCGCGGTGATCAGAAGATCAGAAGTTTCCACTGTGGCACAAACTGAACCCAAGTCTAACTGTCAGTGTGTCTCCTCAGAGATTGTGTTTGTTTACAGTGATGGCTAAGTTCTGTAAACAGGACGGGAGAAGCAACCGACTAAATCCCAATGACCTCTGTTACATCCGTCTGTCTTTTTGTGTGCCACGCTCGGCGTTATCAGCTACAATCCAAACCCATTTCCTTGGTGGCAAACCCAACTCCACCCCTGAATTAGTGGTGCAGCTGTGGAAAAATGGAACAGATGCACAACCACTTAGGGTGATGAATTGGGCCAGACACTAAGGAGGCTGCTCTCATGACAAAGAGGGTTTTTTTTTTTCGACATCTGCATCTGACAAAGACAAGCTTGAAGCGAGAGCATAAGTATTTGCTTCCAGTAACTGTAATAGAGCGTTGGCCCTCTCATTTTCTAAACTCTAGCGCTGCTGATTGTACTTCTAGAGAAATCTCTCCAGCTGTAGAACATCTCCCTCGAACCTAAGTGTGAAAAACAACAATGTAAACAGAGCAGAGCAATCAGAAAAAGTTATACAGTGACAATTCATTAGAACTGTCTGGAGGAACCCTGTGTCCTAGTACATGTCTGGAGAAGATTTGAATGTGGCATTCAAAACAGCAACGTACTGGAATATACAAGGCCCAAAGATGGTTGCCAGATTTTCCACAGGCATGTCATTTGACTGGCTCTGTGCAGCCACTCTGCACAGGAAGTGGATGAGGTAAGACAAAATAACAAGGTTGTCATCAGGGAGGTGGCAAAGATTTTCCCTCAGAGACTGGTTCATTCCTGCTTCATCCGCGTATCCTAAAAACACCCAAAAACATAAAAACAGTATTTAACATGCACTTTAATCACTCGTCTTTGGAATCTATAGATACAGAGCATATAACAAGGCTCAGATTCATATTTGTTGGTATGTTAACAAACTGGACTAAGCACCTTTTGGCCTTAAATACAGCATGAAATTTAAGAATATAAGCAGCCCAATACGAGAGTACCAAACCCCTTTAGAAACAACCATCATACACACATAAAAAAACACAATATAAAAATTCACTCTAAATGATTCATTTTAAGTCCCTTCGGACTAGTAAATTGAGATGGGCATTTGTCAGTAATTGCTGCATTTCACTGAGTAAATAATTAACTGGTCACTCAGAACTCAATCATTAGATTGAGTAATGCTTGAAGCTCCAGCTGTGTCTACTGTTGATGTCTAAGCAAAGAGTTGTTCCCTATTGTAATAGCACGAGTTCTCATTCTGGCTTCAGTCATTAGACTTTTAATCCTTCATCCATGAAGGGGATAACAAGATAACATGTCTGTCTCCAGAAAGAAATGTTCAACATTTCTTTAAGTGTCTACACCTCAATTAATATTGATTTATTTCATTGACCGTACAGCAATTACTTTTGACTTAATTACTAATTAATATCTATATACATCATCATAAAGTTCTGTTTATATAAGAGCTTCTTGGCCCTCTAGTGACCTTTGTTGTCATGAATTGCTGCTTTTAGCTTCTGCTGTCTATATTACCTCGGCCTCATAAATAAGTTATTCTTTAGGGCGTGCTTGCTTCCTTTGTCTTTCTCCACGCACCGGCTGGAGTGCATATTTCAGAATATCGATGCTGAATCTGTAGGGGATTCAACCTCTTGCTGAAGGCAGACACTTGCCCACAGCAGGCCTAGACTGAACGTTGCCATACTATGTCACTCAGCAGTTTAATACTTGCATTGTAGCTCTTGAATGGGGTGCAGATGTACAGTAACATATTGATTGAGTGCAGCTGTGCCTTGCTCAAATCTGAAGAACACCACTAACAACATTACTGCAATCTGATCCCTACAGTGCTGCATGATTTCCTAGTACCTGTGAGGCTCAGGACCAGCTGTTTTCGCTGAAGTTCAGGAACTATGGGGGTGGGCAGCTCCCTAAAAAAGAGTTTGAAGAGCGAAGCCACAGTGGGGACATCTTGTTCTTGGTCCAGGTCCACCCTTTCTCCACTGTCCCACCGCTGCCTCAGCTGTCTGGTCCGCACCACTGAGCCACACAGACGGAACAGACCTCTGTGCTGCATTCCTGTGGTGAGGAAACAAGTAGGTTTAGTCAGCACACACGCAAGCAATGTCTGAGTATTTTTTTTGCACTGAGAGCGCTATAGAAAGAGGTATAGAAAGAGGGAAGTAAGGGAGAAGGAAGAAGAGATGTATAGGATAAAAATGCAGAACAAGCGTTGCAAGGATGTGCCTAAATTACCTTTCTTATCCAGGAACTCCACCATGTCTGTTAGCACAAGGGGTACTCCACAGACCATCTGCCCAGCCTCTCTCAGTGTTTCCAAGGCAACGCCAAACACACACCTGGTGGCCAGTTCAGGCTCCGAAACCAGGCTGGAAGCAATGGGCTCCGGGCTGACCTTAGCACCGGGTCTCAGGATTCTCACTGAAGACGGGTCGTTCTGCATGGAAAGAGGACACGCAGCAGCTAATTCAAGCACAGAAATCAAATTATTCCATCATTAACTTAATTAACGGTGGACATACTCCTGGATGACCGGAGGCACTTTAGAAAAGTAGTGATCATTTCAAACGCTTATGTTATAAACTTATATGTGATCTAGAGGTGTCCATTTCATTACATTCATCGAGGAGTCTTTACCTAGACCCCAATGATCCATATTATCATGACACTGGATGAAGATTGTTCTCGTCCTGAAATGAATGTACATTTAACTAGTAAAGACAACAACATGTGGCTAACGTTATAGACCCTAGACACTGAATATTTCCATGTTATAACAACAGATCCTTAGCTTTTTCGAGTGGAGTTACCCTTACTTGATGATAACACCTTGAAAGACGTGCTCTGCCCCTCACAGCTAATATTAGCAGGTAAAACCCTCGTTCACACAGCGTTATCGACTGGACCGTCGGCTGGAAAACACAGAAGAACGCATTCAGGCAGCAGTTGCTTGACTTACGCAGAGCGATACTGAGGCGCTTGCTCCCATGTTTCAGCTCAGCGGACTGGGACAGCTCTCCATTTCTCAGTCGGAACGAGACGCATTTCTTCCTCCTCCACATGATGCTCCACTCTTCAGAACACACCAAGGGTCCGACGCAGGAGGTGTTTTTACCGCTCTCGACCTCATATCTCAACGTTACAATTACATTAAATACGAAATTGTGTGTAAATCGCGCAGGGTTAGCTTACTTCCTCCCCAACGTTAGCGCCCTGGAAGATTGTTTATGTTGCTCGTCACGTGACACGGGTAACCATAGTGACCTGTGGCAGGAGAAGGAGGCTCGGGATGCTAAAGCTAGCTCGACTGACTTTATTTGATCTAAACAGGAAGGAAAATGCTCGTATCCGGATTCCCCATGCAGCAGTTTGATGATTTCCCTATCAGATGAGCTTAAGAGGGGAAGAATATCGTCAGGTCGGCATGTTTTTCATGGTTTCATGGGAGCTTTGCCAAACGTGTGCCTGTTTCTGCCAACAGACACGGCTGCAAGGCTGCATTTAGGGTTAACTTTGGATTCAGATGTTCTTCCAACTCCATGATAAATACGTTACAAACCTAGTTACTCAATGTCTTTAATTCAAATATATTTTATTGGCACTTTTTAAATAAAATAATAAAACAGGAATATAGACATATATAATACTGGCATAAAAAATAAGAGTGGCTAAAATGTGACAGCCAAACATACTTCCACTTCTAGGTTGGTACTAATTGTACCTCATCTGCACCTTGTAAATATCCTCTACAAACACAGAAAGCAAACACTAACGTCCCAGATTTACCCTTACGCCTGAAACTGGAACTATCAAAAATATCTGTAGTGGTATATTTAACAACATTCAAGTGTTTCTAAAAGCCTATTGCAATGTATTCATTACAATTATGATCACAATAATCAACTTTCAACTTAACGAAACAGTTTCTTACAGCTCTGTGGCCGTTTTGTGCATATAAAAGTCACTAGCACATAGGACCTTACAAACTAGTGCTAATACAAAAGTTTATCAAACAATGCACACAGACGAACCTGGTATACGAACATGCGTGTGCAGACAGATACACACACAACATAGTGTACACACAAACACACACACACACACACACACACACACACACACACACACACAAACACACACACACACACACACACACACACACACACGATGGAAAAGGACCAGCCTGGTCAAACCGAATGCCAGCAAAGGTCATGATAATCATGCCACAAAGAGAATCAACATGCTGCTATGGTTGGAAATACAGTAAGATCTCTTCAGTGTTTTTACATGTTTTTGAATCAGCATAACTATTCAAAAAGTCTCTGAGTGATCCATAAATAGGAGGTATGCAGAACTTAATGCATCTTTTAAAAAAAGTCACTTGAAAACTGAAAATTATCAACAAAGCAAGGCTTTTGTATTGATCCAACAGGCATTATGTGTTGACAGGCATTGACTATCATTGATGCTTTGGTAAGATACATAGTGATGTAATTAAGATATAAATTAAAACTCGAATACAAAATAAAAATGTGTTGCTAAAATTACCATTATCAAAAAAAACGGCTTCTTACTTCATTCCAATCCCTGTATTCTCTGTTCCAGTTTAAGTCCTGGGAGATTTTTTTTTTCTTTGTGCATATTTATTTATTTTTTTATTTTTACATAAACATGATGTAGAATTGGGGAGTTGAACAATATTGTTCAGTTGACCTCGTAAAATGAGGCAATAATGAAAAAAATCAACACAGGTCTCAGAGTCAAACCTTTAAAAAGATCATTTGGTTTGAACCTGAGAAACGCAGGCAAGTACAGAGCAAAGGCCTGTATTTCAAATCCTCTGACAAGTGTTTTGGTATATTAGAACCTGGCAGCAGAAATAAGGGGGCAAGCCCTATACAGTATAGTTACAGAAAGAAAATTCCTCCTAGAGGTCGGTCAGGTATAGTTTGTCAGTGGACAGTTGCTGGGCAGTAGGGGTGAGATTTGCGTCCTTCTGAAAGGCGCTCGTGTTCAGGCTACAGAGGCAACTTTGTCACAGTTGCTGGTGTAATGGACGTCTGGTCTTTCCGTCTCGGAGTGCTTCCTGTTCCAGCAGGGAAGGGTGAGCAGAGTAAGAATGACTGCTCCCAGGAGCACACAGCCCCCACTAAAGAAGAACGCCAAGTCATATGACTGTGTCCAGTCAAAGAACCACCCTGGGAAAGTGATGAGAAAAACAGACATTGTGAGCATAGTCAGCAGGGATTCCTGGCAGATACAGCAGTCAGCGAAATGATGACGAGCTGTCTTCTTATTGAAGTCGACATGCCCCTGGCTTATTTAGTTTTTTTAAAATATCTCTGAAAACGTGACCTTGCAACACTTTTATCTATGCACAAAAAATAAATACCTATATATCTATACCTCTTCTATTTAACTAATAAGGCCAGTGTTGCAACGCTTACAAATTTAGATAAAAACAAGCCCTCCTACCTACTACAGGGGGTCCCAGCATGATCCCAAATCCTCCGAAGAACATGAGGACACCATGGGCTTGTGTCAGTCTGTCCAAGCCAACAATCTTAGTGGTAATGTAAGAGGTGAGAGACCAGTTTCCAGAGAAGAAACCCAGGATGACAGACAGGATCTGCAGTCCCGTATAACTTTTAGTGATAGGGATGAAAAGCACTGATGCACTCCCTGCGAACATGGTGAAGGCGTACAAATAGATGCTGTTGATCCACCTGATGTCCACCAGCACACCCAGCACTAATTTACCCACACAAGTGGCGATGGCCCCTATTGATACCAGAGGAATGACACTAACTTCCTCAATAAGTCCTTGACTCTGGGCAACATCCTCTATAAAGAGCACAGGAGGGTACGCCCCCAGGCTGAACAGGAAGACAGCAATACAGAAGGCCACCATGGCTTGGTCTTGCAGGATCGCATATATGGAGTGCATGTACTTCGAGTAAGCCTGCTGCTTCTTCTTAATGACTTTCATGATGGCCAACCCAGACAGAAAGCTGCTTTTCTTCTTTTCTGTCTGATTGGCCAAGTCCTTGGCATCCATTGTGATGAGCAGTTCCTTCACCATTAAAGTTTTCTCTGGAGTGGTTGCAGTGGAACCTGCTGTGATCTTCAGGTCATCCAATGGGGGTTTCTCGAAAAGCTGCTCCTCTGTGTTGCGTTCCAGGGCGGCCTTCTGTTTGAGGTAGTACCCTGGCATGTTAAGGGGTCTCATGAAGCCGGCGCAGGCCATGAGGTTTAATGCTAAAGCTCCAATGATTAGCAGGCAGCCATCCAGGCCATACAGCACAATCAGTTCATTCTGAGCAGTGGCATAGATGAATGCTCCAACGCTTGTGCCTGGGTGAGCAGAAGGACGCAGAAATTCAGTGTCTGAGTCAGAGAGTGACAGATCAATCAATACAAATTAAAGCCATTATGTGTAGAATTTTATGTGAGTATGGCACCTTTCAAATTATTCTGATGGCATGTGTTTTTATTTGATGAGCTATGCATTCACCATATTTACATCTGATATTAAAATGGGGTGTGTATCTGGATACATTATCCAGGAAATAAATGATCCAGTCTTGCCTTAGTGTTAACACCTGATATTTCTAATGCTTTATTGTTATCCTCATTGAGATCAGATCATTGAGATCGGATCACTGTCCTCCAGAGGAGAACCAGGTGGCGGCACATCAGCCTAAGATTTTTGGGGATCTTGTGAGTTTTGAGACAGGGGAATCTTTCTAAACTTTGTAACAAGCTGTCTACAACAGTTATTTGTCCCTTCATATGAATTCAGCAAATCAACACTTGAAGTTATTCCTTTCTTTGCATGAAAAATATTGTGTCATGTTGTTCCTTCGTGTTGCAGTACCAGCATGTAGGCTACTGTGACTAGATAAATGATACCTTGTTCAGCAGATCAGCTGCACAGACAACGCACACACACACAGTTATTTCTTATGGTCTATCATTCTTTTCCCATCTGGAATGCTTTCATTTTTCACATAGTTGACTAACTTATCTTTTGGTGATGTCATGGCACATGATAGATGAATAATCAGTAAAGAGCCGTGTCTCTTTCAGCCTTTTCGCTTTCTCGCTAAATTCGAACAACAATTTCATGTTAGCTAAAAACACGTGTGTATGTTGTGTATCCTGTGGATGCCAGTACATTGCTACCCAAGATCTGAACGCAATGCAAGTCAGACTACCTCCAGATGTGGTCAGGCAGATCTGATCACATTCCAATCATGACGCATCTACACCTTGCATGAAGTTGCCCTCGATGTCCTGTCAACCTTCCCAAACCATTACCATCGATCTAGTCACTGGTCAACACTCCACGTCCCTACATAAGAGACCACTCTGCCTTTGCTACACTACAAATGTTTACCTCAGCATCCCAAGGCTCCCAGCAGCTCAAACATGAAAGAAGTGAGCATGGAGAACTGGTGTGCACCCAGTGAGCGCAGAGGGTGGGCGGCAGTACCTGTGGTGACAATGCCGAGGGCAAGGCCGCGTCTCTTGTCAAAATATTGACAGGTGATTGTCAACGTGGCTGTGTAGACCAGACCGCAACCCAGGCCTATAGCAGGAGAGAGGACAAAGACAAACAGAAAACAGATTTCTTTTAACCTGGGGTGAAAGAGGTGCTAGCGATTCACTTCTAAAAATACACAAGAAGGCAATTCAGTTCACAGTACCTGTCAGCCAAATGTGTTATGTTTAACGTATGAATTACAATGTATATAAATGCATGAGTTCAGAGGGCACTGTGCATAGGGTCTCTTGTGCAGTACAGTAAGCAAATCACAAAAGAAGCCTACAATGAGCAGTAAACAAGCTGCACGTGTGTGTACAGCCAGAACCAGCATCTGAAGGCCTCTCTAAAAATAAATGACTGTCTTCAAATATGCATGGCCTCCCCTGTCCACAGTCAGCTCTGCCTTTTGCACAGGCAGTGCTGACTGTGAAGGGTTTACCAGGATTAAGCACGGCTGGGCTGTCAGTTAATGTGCGATAACAGGTGGTGTTGGTCCCATGCGGGCACACTGGTGAGGGTGCTGAGGCAATAACGGGTCACATAGAGATCAGGCTGCGTCGTAATGTTATTGTTCTGTCAACATCCCTAATAAATACAAAGAGCGGTGTCAAACAAATGGTGCGATGCTGAAACTTTTATCTCGTTTTGGTGTAATTCCACATACTTTATGTGGCAGTGGTATTCATTAACTGGTAATTTAGGATATAGTCAGCCCCTGATGTTACATAATAGTTGGACTTGACGTGTGGCCCTGCTTGTTTCAAATGATTATACAATGTGTTATGAGATTCTCTTCTGTTAGACGGATAAGAAGCTTAGTTAACTCCCATGACCACGGCAACATCAAACACATTTTTTTCTCATACTTACAAGACCCAAGCCTCTACACGACTGTCTATTTGACGGTCAGGTGAAGTAAGTCTCCGGGCTGGATTGCTGCATTGACCTTACAGGATGTCCACCAAATTTATCATCAAGTGTTTCCTTACCGACCACAATTCCATAGGAGAAGATGAGGAACTGGACATTTGGAGCAAAGGCACTGAGCATCAGGCCGCCCGCCACCATCACGCCACTGAAAAAGGTCACAGGACGAGCACCAAAGTTGTCCACACATGCACTGCAGATAGGACCTGAAGGAGAAGAGGTAGAAAGACAGAAAAGAGACAAAGTCAGGCGGCGAAAGGGATACAAAGAGGGAAAAGGTGACAGAGGAACAAAAATATTAATGCATATATTCACATACATTTTGCTGCTTAACTCTGGATAACAAACAGGGACTGTGAGAAAATCACACCCCATCTCAGAATGCACTGCAGTGTCTGACCACGACTGCCAAATCACATTAGATTCAAACTGGCAACCTGTCAGAGGTGTGGTCACATCACTGAGGAGAACCATGAGAGGTCCAGTGTGAATGCCTCCCTCAAACATTTCAAACCAGTTGTGCTGATTGTTTAACATGTCAACATCCTTCCACTTTAATTTGGAGAAATCAACTTATTCCTCATTCATAATTGCCTTTACAAGAGTGTCCTGGCCAAGACAGGCAGCAGCATGCTAAACAAAGTCACAGTTATACAACATTGATAGTAAGATATCAGATCAAAGTAAGAGTGTACAAAATAAGACTTGAGGTCATTTTGTCCTGGATCACACGTGGGCAAATAGCTCAAAGCATCTACAGCCTGATGAGCCTTCCTCCAACTCCTTCAATCGACAGCAACTAGCTCCCCCAGAAACAAATCATTCTGGAACAAATTCCAAGCTGCAGGAGCAGCATACCTAGAAAATATATTTATCAGCTTGTTTCACCTCCTCACTACAGCTACAAGAATGTTTTTTCACTGCTGGCTGAATACTCCTGTGTCCTCGGGTTGCTTGACTCATTCACCATGCGACATTTACTGCTTTCTTCCCCTCTGAGCAGGGGGAAGACCGTGCCGTTGTGCAGCAGGAACTGCAGTGCTGCAGCTGTCTGACAGCTGGGACACGTGTCCAGGTCTTGGCCAAGCCCAAGGCCAGATCTGTCCAGTCATGATTTTCACCTCACCCCTCTGAGGAAGAGTACAGCAAGAAGCCAGACAGGCGGGTGAGCTCTGCCTTAGATGGAAATGTCAACTAAGAGCACTATCTATCACTGATCCTGTTTGCTCAACACAGTTGTGGATCATACCTTCATAATCATCTCCAGACAATACTGGGAGGTCCTGAGTTTCATTCTTTTTTTTTTCCTCTCTCTTAACAAGTACATTACATTCAGGCATCAGCTTTTACTTTGCTGTCACGCTCTTTCTTTTTGTTTCTGTTTGGGTTCAAGCAAGTTCATATACACAGACCTGCTCAACAAAGTCTGTGTATGTTTAAGTCTCTATGTTTCTCTCCCTGCCTGTCTCTCCATCTGTCTTACTTTTCCTCCCTCTGTGGTTAGATTACAGGGTAAGTGATCCTCCTACATTCATAGCATAGATGACTTGCACTTGTCTTGCTCTCCTAGAAAATCAATAAGAGCGACTCTGCTCAGGGAGCCACAAAGTGCCCATCTTTGTCACAGCATTGCCTTTTCTCTCCATCCCATTGAAGCATTACAGCAAGGGGACCTCTTTAACACCTGTAGCTATAACAAACAGATTCCCTTGTGATAGTCTGTATTGCTCCAGTCATTTGTCAGACTTTGAACAAGCATTTTGTCTGCTTTGTTATCAGTGGCATCATGTGCCATGATGATAGAGAAGGAAATAGGAAGGTAAGTGTAAAGGTGAGGTTCTTCTGCTCTACTTCAAGTGCGAAGCACATACTGCGTACTATCTCCCCCTCAATCACACGCATCAGCAAATATATTGCCCAGAATTATATGTTGTGCCAAAACATCAATTTATGGCTCAGCGTAGAATTAGCAGATGCTAAAACAATAATTTGGAAGGCAAAGTGGGGAAAGATTACAGACATTTTTCTCCATTTGCATCTAAAAAGCCACTCTAATATGACTCCAAAGGACCCTCTCCATGGAATTTGGCTCTTTAACCACGCTGTGGACCCCTGTCAAGGATTATTACATTATTACAGTGTGTGCTACTCACTGGCTATTAGTCCCACTCCAGCCACAAGGGAGCCCACCCAGGCCGTCAAGCCCTTGCCCTCCTGGAAAGCATGCAGCCATTCAGGGTACAGGACGCCCACCGACGAGGGTGATCCATACGACAGGAGATGGGCCATGAAGGAGGCCACAACAATCATCCATCCCCAGCCTCCATCCAGCACTTTGGTAGATGTAGTCATGGTGCTGATGTTACTGCTGCCCTCTGGGATCTGCTACAGCTTTGACAGAGGAGGGGTTCCTGGGAAGGAACAAATAACAAACATTAGAGCTGAGGTTAGGCTGCAAAATTATTCAAACGATGACAAGTGGAGCACAAGAAAGTTATTTCCTGTGACGGACTTACAGTAGCTTCCAAAATACACACTCATGCAACGCCTTGATGGAGTGAAAGCACTCGGCCTGCACAAACAGGTAACCTGTGTGTGTGTGTGTGTGTGAGGTCCTGAACATTGACTAACTAAAACTTCCCCAAAGGCAGCTGCTCCTTTTGTTCCTGAGTCTATAACCACACCTAGAAGGAGGAGAAAGTAAGCCGCACTACTTTGAGCCCCCCCCCCACCCCCCACCCCCCTCAGCCCTGCACCTTTAACCTGGCTCTTCCCTGATTCAGCTCTTGTTATACATATTAAAGAAACCCATCTCTTGTGCTAGCTGCAAGTTTTTCAGACCTCAGGTATTAATAATTTGTAGCAACTTCATAACGTCATACCTGCAGCAGCATTTAACCCCCTGGTCACACTTTGTTTACAATTAGGCTTCTTTGTGGGGGGGGATCTCTTAGCTTTGAGCATTTTGACGCCTAATGTTTCATTAAAATCTTACACAGTAATATTCTTTGAAAGTCACTAAATGCCCGCAAGCTCCCGATTCTGATGACATCACTGTTTTCACCAGCAATAACCGTATTTTCTCATCGTATCCTATTTTCAACACTTCAGCACAAACACAGGAATACAGTCCTTGTTATTTTGTTAAAAACACATGCAGCACTCACCTCAGCATCTACAAAAAACAGCGGAACCCTGCAGAGCTGCGCGTTATACGGGAACTTTCCATGTAGGATGGTTTCCCTGTTAAAACCCCTTCTTACAAAATCACTACATATAACATGAAGAAGAACGCCTCGTACATGCACGCCGGTCTGTCTGTGCAGGGATCTATGATGTCCGTGTGTGAGGAGAGCACCCTGCATCAACAATGCGCACTCTGCATCCGTTTCATACTGCTTTGTAGCCGGTGACAAAACCGGTTCAAAGCTGTTCTTGCTGGTCCAGCAACGGCTCGAACGCAGCCACGGGAGGAAGAGCGCAACTTCCTCTAGCGCGCCTGGAGCGCACAGCAGACAGAGGAGCGCAGAACTCAGGGATGCACCGGTCGTGGGTTTGAGGTCATTTCGCGCACTTCCTATTTTGTCTGGGCTAAGTCTGATGTCTTGAGTAATTGGTAAACTCAACGGGAAGCGCACTCTCACACATACACACACATGCACAAACACAACACTGTTTACCTGATGGGCTTCCGGCACGTGCGACACAAATCAGTGTCTTTCAACAAAGCACCGCATTAATCAACTGCAAAACGTGAAAATACGTAGAAATATACTATAAACACATGAAAAATGAACCTAACCGAAATCAACCCTGCTTATCTAAATACACTTCTGTTTAGTCATGCTGAAAGTTAGGGTTGATGCGCTCAACAGGGGTGCTGAGTGAATGAGCCGCTTCCTCTCCAGGAACTGTTAATATTGCCATCAGTCCAGTCTGAACCGGTTGACGGATGTTAACAACAAAACCACACTGCACCAGCAGGGTGCACTGCCATGGAGTCCTCCCCGGTGAGCTTTGATTAAAGCAACACATGCACAAAACTCTGGCATCAAATCTTAGCCGACCTTTCTATCGTTACTAGAAATTAAGAGGAGTTCGACGAAAATGACAGTGATACAGGAAGAGGCAGCAGCAGCAGCATGTAGGCAGTCTACCAGAGAGCTGTCATGAGTTAAAAATAGCCTGAAGGGAGTCTTGCAGGAGGAGAGATAGGTGACTGTTGATAGTGGTTTAATAATAGACAGTTCATGCATGAATATTATTGTTAGTAACTCTAAAGAGGAGGCCTACATTAACATTGAGTGGTAAAATAAAGTAGATGTAGCTAAGGAAACACATACGGGAATATATTTTGGATTAAATGTCTAGATTTTGACATTTTTTATTTTTGCAAGATCTGCATAACTTGGCTCCAACTTAAAAAAAACAGTCCTTTCTCTACCCAGAGCAACACACAGAAACTGGACAAAGTTCTGCATTCATGCTGCGGTGTAGGAGCAGAGAGAACACAGCAACATCATCAAAAAATGATTTCACAATGTGATCGCAGCCATTCTCATAACCTCAGGTCAGAAACGCTGATGAACCAAGTCAGGAGGAGGAAAAAAGCAGAGGAGTGGAGAAGAGAAAGGAGACAGGGGAAGGGGAACTCAAAGAAAAGTGGCCATGAAAGATGAAAGGCTGGGGAGCAGAGCAAGACTGGGGGAGGGGGAGAAGAGAAGACAAGAGGTGAAACGTGGTTTTCACTCTGAATGCTCCTAAAATTCTTCAGAAACTTTGATACTTTTTCCCATAGCCGAGTTCTGCTGCCAAGTAGGGTTTTACAGAAAAGATTTAGGCTCCATAATCCCCTTCTGCCTGAAAAATTAAGTGAAAAAAGAACAAGGGAGGCACAGTTAATTGTACTCTACACTGGCTTTGCATTGACACGTTGCTCCAGACCAGTTTCAACCAGATGTAGAGCATGTGGGGGACAGTCTGCAGGAATCTGAAGGAGGGTTGGGACTGGATTACAGTGCCACTATGGTTCACTGTAAACAGTATTGACTGATCCTAGAATCAATGTTGGTGCTGAATTTCACTTGCTTACATAAGTCATTCAATACATTTATTGACACATTTTCTGTTTCTGTAAATAGACTACTAATTCAACTGGGTCAGAAAAGTAGCATAGATGCTTAAGTTTTAAGTTTAAGGCTTTTAAGGTTTAAGGTTGCGATCTTTGCACAGAAAAGTCTGGCATTGGCTAAAATCCCCTCACTATTCCCACACTTACTGACAAAAAATATATCATTGTGTTCTCCTAATGTATCAATGATGTTGTTCATTGATTCCTAATGTATGAATACTAAAGCTGACAATTCAACAACTCTACACTGAGACGACACAGAGAGCTTGAGGACACATACAGTATAACGTCTGCTGGAGAAAATACTTTAGATCAGTGCCTTCTTTGTCATGGTGACCCTGTAATTACAACATCAGGCGGTTCCACTGCGCAGAGGCTGGGACACTGCTGACCTGAATAATTCTTAGCCTATATCTAAGCTGTCTACAATCCCAGACTCACCAGTAAACGCTCAACCCTGTGCCTTCCTGGAGGTCAATAATGTCCTCCAGTCACAGCTATCAGGGTTCAGACCTAATGCTGCGACTGCTGTTGTTGTTTGCGACATTGTTAATTTGCTTGATAAAAAACAGCAGTGTCTTGCAGTCTGTCTCGTGTTTTTGAGGCTGCTGATCAAAATGTTTGGCTAGATAAGTTGCACATTGCTGTTTAACCCAGACACTGCTGGCAGAACTCAAAACTGTTGTTGCAGATGTTTGGAAATGAAGCCCCTGAAATGTTGGTGTCCCACAAGGATCCATTTTGGGGCACTCTAATATTTACATGTATTCATTAATATACGGAATGTTTCTTCAAAAAACAATTTTCTATGAATACCATCTTTCATTGGCTCTACCGCAAATCAGTAACATGTATAATCACATGTAGCAAATTAATGGTCTGTGTGACAGAATATCACATGTAATTTGTGTAAAGTTTGACACATTATAATTAAAGTATAGTGAGCTTCAACATACGTAAAACCCTTTAAAATAGGTCAGTATAACCTTTTTCAGCCATATTTTTCAAATGTGTATGCAATTAGTGAGATAAACACCATGAACATTATCATATCAAAACATTGTGACTAGGGTTAAGCAACTTATAGGTCACCTTGTTAGCAGCTCAAACCCTTAATCATTACACCGTTGCTTTGGTCAGGATGACTGGTGAGGCTAAGCTTTTTATGTTGGTGTTCTTCTTGCAACAATAAAATAGGAAAACAATGATTTACCTTTTCTAAACCGTTGGACAAACTTCAGCAAGTGCTCCTCGACTATCAGGAGGATCACAGGCAAACTTGATGTAAAAGCACATGCAGTGGTATCAGCTGTTTGATGTTCCCCGTAATATGGCTTCCAAAATACTTTATCTTGATAACTGGAGATAATATATTTCTGCCCAAGACTACTTTGCCCTGGAACAAGTTTTTTTTTTCTTTGTTTATGTGCAATATACCTCAAAAATGTATGGTCACAATGAGAATTCAATGGGGAAAAATATTAAAAATCATCCTATTATGGCCTATTATAATATACGTATCACTTACGTCTGCCCTTGTTGCAGAGCTCCTACTCATCTGCAGCCCATTAGTAAACACATGCATGCACATATTTCTGTTTTACATGAGCTGACCTGATATTCTGGCATTTTTAAGAAATCTTCTCTTTCTCTCTCGCACTTTTGTGACACCTGAGATGTGGCAGCCTGCTGTTCTTTTCCGTAAGAGGCTTGGCAGGTGTAAACGCGCAGAGCCACCCTGCAGTCTGGATAAATGTCTGTTGGTTCGGCCATCACGCTCCATAAAGCTGCGGAGGTGAAAGGCCACTTTAGCACTCAGCATGGCCACCCTGAGCCTCCAGTCCAGATTCCTGCTTGGATTAGTTCAGGTTGCTGGCTTCAGACGCAAGAGAGAACACTGCAACGTGGTAGAAAAACACAGGATACACTTTGGCTGTGTCAGAGCTCTCAGCAAGTCTTCGGACAAAGCTATACCCATGTCACTCTAATGATGGGGTGTATATTTTGATTCTGGTCAGTTTGAACCGGCCGTATGTGTGAATGGGCTACAGTTACCTTTGGAAACCTAAAGGGAGCCTAATGTGTTGCATAGGTTGTCATTCTCGCCCTGTTATTCTGCCACCACAGTTTATTGCACCCACTTTACAATCATTTACACTGTCAAATGATCCTGGAGTGATTGATTCATGGAACATGAACACTCCCCTGGTCACCAACCAGTTAGAACCAGATAAAACCACTGTAGATAAGGAAATGAGCGTTAGATACTGACACAGAATTAAGAGTCAATGGAGCACTGGTGTTTAAAAGGCTTATATATAGGCCTGTATTTCAGTGTTTACCTCTACTGTAGGGATGACAACATCTGTCTGTTGGTTGATTGTTCTGCCACTTTGGTTCAGACTGAAATAACTCAACCAACACTGCATTGATTTTAACAATTACTGCATTATTGCTATCATTTTTGTTGTGTTTCACTACCCTTAAAATCAATATACAAGAAATACATGAAACGTGGTGGTGGTGCAGATGTACTCTATGTAGTCGGCCCTGGCAATTGACTGTGAGGTCAACTTGCTGTGGTCCAAGCTGAACTGATCACTTGAGGGGTCAAATGTAACTGGCCTGGACGTAGCAAATGCAGAGCAAAATGTAGTCATTTTTTTCGTGATTTATTTTAAATTAACAATGGCATCACAATTGTCAGTAAATATGGTTATCAGTCCCAAACTCTGCCTGCAGCTATGAGCTAGTCACTGCTCACCTCATTTTGACATTAAGTGGCTAAACAGTATTTGCTGCGGTTCCCTGTGAAGGCTGTACTTGCCACAGCAGTTCCTACAGCTAAATGGTTACATAAACATGTTAACATGCTGATGTTTAGCAGGCTATGTTTGACAATTCACATGCTAATATTTGCTTATTAGCACTAAACAAAAGCACTGTCGAGGCTGTATATAAAGTATATATATAAAAAAAAAAGCATTGGACAAAAAGAAATTGACCTGATGTGGCTTCAATTCATCCTCTGGGGACCACGACCAAATTTCTCTGCAATCCATTCATCAGTTGTTGAGAGGCAACCTGCTGACGAAAAAGAAAGAAAAAGTCAGAAGGATGCATCATCTGGGAACCATGAATGTGAAGAACTGAAAACTTGACCTGCTGATCAAGAAGAGTCAGGGGGAATCACTTCAGTAATCTTAATTTATCCTCAAGAGACCTCGAAAATCTCAAACTTGATAGCAATCCGTTTGTTCAGCCAGACAAGGTCAATGGTAGTAAGATAATAAAACATCAAGTCTTACCAGTGCAGAGAAGCCCGACACATCAGTTTACTGTGACAAACGCAAAGCTTCTTCAGTCGCATCTGTGCGTGTGCAACACATCGCCAAATGTACCGAACATTTTTCTCACAAGAAAATTAACATTTTTACTTTCTCAGATAGGGTGTGAGCTTTGATGGTGCGTGTTTATTTAAGGCACAAACATTTTCCATCAACTACTGTAGCGGTTTGGTGGGACGTCATGATTTCCACAAGGAAACATTGCAGTGAAGCTAAATACACAAAAAGATCAATGCAATTCTGAACCTGTGCACCTGTCAAAGTCAGCGTGTGCATCATATCACAGTCTCCCGTTCGGAAAGAAATGATCACAAAGAGCAGATTGATTGTTACTTGCAACAGTTCTGAAAGTCTACAATGCTATCAATGTTAAACTCATAGTTCTCACATTACAGATGAGTAGCATACGCTATCCATAAAACTGACAATTAAAAACAGAAGTTGTCATCTCAAGAGCTTTAATCATACATAGAAATTTAGTTCAACAGTACCATTCATTTAGAATGTTTTAGCAGTATGTATATTTAGTGTAAAGAGCATTACGTTTTTTCCTTTTTCTGATGAGGAATATCCACAAGGATGATAGAAGCTTTCAGAAATACACCAGAGAGAGAGAGAGAGAAGAGCAGAGAAGAGACTGAGTACATGACTAAGTTGTAACACCTCAGACTACATTTTTTAAACACCTCAAAAGGCGACATTTATCTGTGGTTTATGTACCAGTGTCCATCCTCCTTGATGCTTTTTTACCTTTTCATTTCAACTGAAGAGCAGCAGTGCCTTGATTGCGCTGAGAAACAAAAATAACTGTGGTGCGAGCTCTGTTTAATCAATGCCCTATAACGGAGAAACTCTGAGCAGTTTGCTGTGACACCTCCTGTTGACCTAATCAAAGCTTGGAATCGCTGACACTGCTTCAGAGACAGAGGGAGTAGGAGCAGGAGTGGAGGACATTACTGCAATCGAGTGTCATATTATAGGCATGAAAAGAATCGACCACACCCACCTATCAATTCAACAATTTCTCTAGCCATACATCCACCCATTGATCCAAACATCCAACCTATCAGAAAACACCACCATGAAACATACTGTATGTGCTGTTTGTGCTATCTTAGAAGCGCCACAACAACAATTCCAACCAGCTAAAGTCCCAAGCAAAGAAAAAAAAAACATAACATGTACACGACAGAAGGTGGAACAGATAATTGGCCTACAAATCCCAGAAGCGATTATTTTTCAGTCCATCCATTCCTTTAAGAGTAGTTAAGTAACGCCACGTGTGGATTTGGCAGGCGGCTAGCTTCATTGAGGGTGAGCCGCCTTCTTGTTTCTTTCCCCTCGAAAACTTTTGAAGCTGCTTCTTTTGTGGAGTTGGTAAAGAGTAAGAAACTTGACTTCCAGAGCTCGTAATGATGGAAGCTGCTGTTGCGGTAGCGTCGTGGCATTCAGTGGGCGCACTCACGCGCAAAGACAGAGACTGTGTGTTGCGTTAAGGCTGGGAGGGAGGCTGCTGTGCTGCTGCGTGCTGCGACATAGCTGCCGGGGAGGACATGGACTGGACCATGGGCTGAGCTGGTGGGGGTAGTGGAGGCTGAGCCTGCTGGGCCCCTGAGTGCGTGTTGGGGGAGGGCGGGGGCGTTGGACGTTTGAATTTGTCGGGGCTGGCGCTTCTTCTTGGGGAGGGCCTCTGTTTGAGAGAGAGAGAGAGAGAGAAAAGTAAATAAATGTGTCTCATCTTGTATAATGGAACTGGATGGTGGCATTCTGCAATCATCACTCCAATCAGGACACAGACAATTTTAAAACATTACTTAATATTATTTTAAATATCAATAGCAGCAGGGATCAATGAGGTAAACTTAAATCTACTGGTCCTGCACCATGGCAGATCATATCTGTGACCAGATGGAAGACACCTGGACTCACTGAACAAAGGGTGACGGGGGTCAGCAGGGACTGACTGTGCCTTCTTTGTGGCTCTGACTTTGCACACCTGGGAGGTTTGTGCCTGGATTTTTTGCAGTAAGTAAGTGTAAGTGACCCAAACCAGCAAACAAAAGGTTACAAAAAGAGTCAACGAAACAAGAGTAAAACATTATCGTAACGATGGTGTCAACATGAAAACGTCTCAGCTTCTGCAGTACACGCGCTGATGAGCCTTTGCACAAACATCAGATTCTGCTTCAAAGGTTAACTTGCCATTAGTTATTGTCACCAGATACTTGTACTGAGAAGAGCAGCCTGGCCATAAAAACGAGCAGGAAGAGCAGGAGGAGGCTTCCTCCTCAAGTCAATTATCATTTCCTTTGTTTGAGACATTTACATCTAAAACACCAGCCATTAAATTCATCCACCACTGGACCGCAGTCAGTTTCATCGTTACTGAGAAGCGACACAATAACTGAATTATCCGCAAATTCGATATGTCTGCCCTCATAATGACAATGACACTCATTTGTATACAACACAAAGAAAAGCGGTGAGAGGACACACCCGTCGGAGGAGCTGGTGGAATATAAAAGGCCATTGACTTTCACGGACCTGTCAGTTAAAAAGTCAGCCCACCAACAAATTAACCCAGGGTCAATGTTGTGGATGCTGGTAAATCCATCTGCTAAAATGTGAGAACCAGAGCTGACGAGAACCAGAGACACAGCGAGATGGTACATCTGAATAACAGAATGTAAAAGCAGAGGTAAATATGGCAGTATTGTCTCTTACTGTTTGTTTCTAGAGTTACAAACCACTGAAGGAAAATAAGACTGCGGCGAGACTACTAGTCTCAGTCAAGTTTCCCCCGCTGAGCTACTGGTCATGACACGACAACTGCAATTCCAGTCAGAGGAATGGAAAAAGAAAAAAACAGGGGTTTAGAGAAAAAATAATCTGTCTGAGATTCTGATCTCCCAGAGGGACTTATTTCCCTGTCTTAACTCCTGGGTGGGCTGAGTGATGATGGGAGAGATGTGGTCTGGACCATCCTAATAATGAGGGAACAGTGGGAGGACCGATCAGTGAATCAGTAATTTCAGCTGTCTGTAGAGGTATAGCATTATGCTTTGAACATGAATCATATGGATGTTGCTACTGCCAGGGAGTTCGGTGAAAAGTTTCTATAAAGCGAATACAGGGATGCCGAGGACACGATAGTGGTCAGCTAAACTGGTGCTGCCCTAAACTGGATCACAAAAACGTGCCTTTACAGCAGTGAGACAGTTTCTAACAGGTCACGTATCTTGATGTGATTCAAAGTAAACCTGTAAGGAGAAAAAAGGACTTTGTAAAAGATAAAGGAACTCTACAAGGTCTTACTTGAAGAAAAAAAGCTAAGGTGAAAAACAGTTTCAGTCAAGACCTGGATACCACCAAAGTGGTGGCTGACTCATCTTCAACACTCGTTTTTATTCACTGATTCATCAAATCATCTTAAAACCAACAGAACCACCTGACTAACAGGTTTGCAGCCTACTCCCTGAAGTACGATGTATCTGGAACAAGTACACAACTATCCAATACAACTGCAATGACAACGTTTGGGCTCATGAACTGGAGCGTTGGTGACAGTCGTGTCTCTTCACTCTGGGGTTCTCTGGACTGAGTCGCTGAGCAATATGAGTAAAAGGACACAAATTGCTTGCAAGCATGCGACGTACAAAATCCAAAACCAAACCTTTCATTGACTCTGATCTTTACCCCTGAATACTAGGCATATCACTTTGTTGGCACATTTGCCTTTGACATTAGTCAGAGCACTCAGGTTCATTAGTTTGGAAAGTATCTTGCAACCAGCAATATATTTAAAAATATTACTAATAAGACAAGGCAAAACATGAATGAGAGCAAAAACACACATGTTCTTTCAGTCCTGCAGACTGACATGACCTAATTAGACATGCAGGTAGTGTTATTACTGAAACTAAAACCACATTAATTGGTTAGGAGAGAAGCTTTAATGACCATGACTATAAAAAAATTAAAAAGTTAATAAAAGAAATATACGTGACGCAAACAAGGTGTGTTGACTCAGTTATCACAGTGTTATTGAGCAGATAAAGGAACTTCCGACTGGACCTTGGGACATTTATGGAGGTACGGTAAGTTCTCCTCGTATCAATGAGAGTGGACTATTACATGTGATGTAACAACAATATCTGTGTCAAGATCAAGATCAAACTAGTTTTCTTTGGCAGGTTTAAGGTTTGCTCATGTTCACACCCATGCTGGGTGTACGGAGCAGGACCTTATTACTGTTTGTAGATATTGTAGTTCTATTGTAGTTAAAAAAAAAAAAAAAAAAAAATCACTGAAAGGCTGCATTTAATCTCTGTCATCACTTTGTTTAAAATCCATTATGCTTAAATCAAACTGTCCCAATATTGACAGAAGAAAACTGGCCTTGACATTCAAACTTGTAGGCAGGGTGTAAATTCACCTGAAGAAAAGGAAACACATGGGGTCTGGTGGTCATTTATTTTTGGTTCTTCCATCAACTTCAAGTAAAAATCTTAAATAAAGCTGTGAGATCCCAAAAACAGGAGTTGCCCGTTTAAGTTGTGGGTGGATGCTACTTACCGCTACAGCGTGAGAGGAGCTTCCGTGGACGTGCAGGGCTGGGGTGTTGTAGTGGGAGATGGCAGCTCTGGACAGTGTTGCTGGAGGGGTGAAGCCAACTGTGTGGCTGCCATATGAGAGACCTGTGACAGAGACAGGAAGACAGACATGGAGAGAAAGTCAGACATACCATATGTAATTTTGTTCCATGTCATTATCTGTAACTATAAATTCAAGTCTGGTTGTTGGGACTCAAAGACCGGCTATTTCTCTACTCTATTTCTTACACCAGTCCCAGGATTACCTGGACCAAGAATGATGGATGAATGTAGTTTGCAGCTGGCTGACAGAATACAAAAAAACTAACCTGACCTGGTGCCTAAAATAAGAATTACTGTGCAAATATTTAGGCTGTAATGTGGTATCTTGCTGAATCACACCTAACAATGGAGTATGTAGGACACTGAGACTTTTTATGACTCTGTGGGGGCATCTGCAGTTTTCTATGCAGTGGTCTGCTGGGGCTGTGGCAGCTCTGAGAGGGACAGAAAAAGACTTAAACTGGTAAGGAGAGCTGGCTCTGTCCTGGACTGCCCTCTGGACACCATCGAGGAGGTGGGTCACAGGAAGATGTTAGCCAAGCTGATATCGATCATGGACAAACCATCCCACCCCCTGCACGAGACAGTTGGGGGCTGAAGCAGCTCCTTCAGTAGCAGACTGCTGCATCCAGTGTGTAAAACAGAATGCTACTGCAGCTCTGTGTTGATGTTGTTTCCCATTTCAACATCACAAACCTTGTGTTTTTTGCACAACTGTTATATGCCCATATTAGGGATGCACATTTTGGATTTTTTTTATGACCGTTAACCGACGCCCTTTAACGATTAATAACCGTTAACCGATAAGATTTAAATGCCCTTCCATGCTGTCATTCCGACATGCTGCCATTCCGACATACCACCATTTAGACATATCACCATCCCGAAATACCGCTATTCCGACACACAAATGTCCCACCATTCCGACAAGGCTTTCCATGTAAGGAAAGGTTGGAATCAGAGAGTCACTGACTCGGCGCTGTCCGGTGTTGAACTGCAGATTTACAATGACGGGAAATAGTTAGATTACTCATCTAAAATGTAAAAAAAAAAAAAAAAGCTACAAGCTTTAGATATAATTAACAGTACTGTAGGCTTTAATCGTCTGCTACTGCTTTTTAAATTATGTCGAGAGCGAGCGCGCTGCTGTTTTCTTTAATTGTGTGTTCTGCTTCATTTCCAAAATAAAGTTTGAGCTTCTGAAATCTGATTTTTAAACAGTTCTGATGGAGCTCAATGTTTATCTGGATGATGCGGCTTCATTCCAAACAATTTTACTGTAAACCTGGACGACCCGCGATGTGTCTGGAGATAAAAAAATAATATTCAATGTAATCTGTGTTTTGTGCGTAATTGCATACAAGGATACACACCCTCCCCTACTGTACAACACGAAGGAGACTGGAATTAGTCAGTGACTTCAGGTGTCATCTGCAGAGCCGTCATTGATATCTGTAATATTAATGTTGCATATGATGCCAGCGTGCATGGAGACACATGCGCCATGCGTCACACTTTCTCCCGGCCATCATGGAGGGCAAAGTTCGCTGCGATGGTCCTCCATCGTCTGATGCTGGATGCTTATTTCTTAAGTGGTACTGCATTGTACTCGTACTGCTGGAGTATTTCAGTGCTGTACCGCATAATTTGCAAATGACCTCCTCCCATTTCCGGTCGAAACTGTCCCACACAGAACTCCTTTTTGCTCTCTTCATCTTCGCTGTAAAGTGGGCTGTGATGGAAAGCACGTGATGGCATGTGTTGCACCTGTCGACACGCCCCCATGAGTTGATTGAATTACGTAGCTTAAAAACAAAATTGACCGTTAGTATTAATCGGTTAGAGTTACTGTTATCGGTTAACGGTTAAACGGTTAACCATGTGCATCCCTAGCTCATATCCATTACATCTTGTGCATTTTTTTTTACTATGTTGTATTTTTTTTTTCAACTGTGCAACAGTACAAACACTGTATTTATTAACCATATTGACTCATGTAATTTCAGTGCTACATGGCACTGGCAGATATTGCAGAAAAATGGCAACGGTCTTTTTTAATCTGCACATAATGTATCCTGTACTCTTTATCTTTGATCCTTCTATGCCACTGTTTTTGTCTATTCTTCAATATTTTGCTGGCTCAAACTCCTTAATGTCCTGGCATGGGATCAATAAAGTTTTATCTAATCTCTCAAGACAGAGCAGACCTGGAATGGTGTGATCTTCCTCTGAAATATTTTTTACTTCGGACTCTCTGCTTAGCTTAGATGCTAAAAATACCTTTTGATAGCACAAATCTCCATTTTTATGTGCATTAACCTCCCTCATTGTGTGTCATTTATTTTTCCAGTGAAATACTGAACTGTTCTACACAGCATTCATAAATTCAAATCAGAAAAAGGAATTTGTGAAGTAAGCATTCCTTATGTAAGCATGATGACTTTTATGATCCTCTTGAAAAAAAACAAGGGCTGCAGAAGCTGTGTGGCTCCTTCTATGTGCAGAAGAGAGCAAGAAGTGGATTTGATTGGCCAGAGTCAGGGCAATGGTTTTTATTTCACAGCCATATACACTGGAAATGTATTTATGGTTTCACTGACCTTTAAGAGACTTGAATGTCAATGACTGTTTGTTCTAGATTTAACACAAGATAAAATGTATTTTAATGGCAAACTTTGTCGCAAAGATAAAGCTCGTCTGGCAACAGTTCACATGAATTGATATCAAAGGTGCTTTCTATTGCCACGTTGGCCCATTCTCTCTGATGTAATATACCTGTCTGACTGCTGTATTAGCTGGACAGCAGCCAACTTAAATGTACGTACCAGGTGATATGGGTCGGCTGGAGCTGGGGGAGGGGGTATAGGGGATGGGGCTGGACACAGTCCTTGCTCGCAATCCCTGTGCAGACATCTCGTTGAAGTACCTGAAAGCAGCAATCAATCCACATGTTTAATGTACTAGATAGACAACAAAAGACAGTCATACTCAACATTAATGAAGTTGGTCATAAGATGAAAGCTCCTGTATGGCTAGTTAAAGTTGGTGTCTTGACGTATTCTCACACACAATTTCAACTCGTGTGTGAGCCAAACATGAAAATAAGTGACCGTGCCTCACTGAAAGTTTTCAATTGTCTGAGGAGGAGATATTTAGCTGACAGCTGAGAGTCACCAAAGAAGAGGCCTCTGTATGAATTGAAAGGATGATAGGAAAAAGTTCGCAACCCATTTTAAAATCTACGAATCAAAAGACAATTGGCTCAACAGAAGAAAAACAACAACACAGACATGACGAACAGTAACATCAGCGCATTAGCCAACATAAAATACAATGATTACATGTGTACGAGACTCAATCTTACTAGACGACCTCATAGTCAGTGCTTCTGTGACTGTATGTTAAGCCTTAGAGCCATCGCAACCAACTCATAGCCCTGTCTTGATTTCAGAACAGACTGGGGCGGCGTCTGGGCACCAAGTGGGTGCCTGAGCTATTAGAGTAATGGCTGCCAGTAGTAAAAAAGATCACACATAAGCTCTTCATTCAAAGAAAGAAGGCCGTCTGTGAATTAAACGGTCCTGATAGTTTGGCTCCTTTTCAGTTACATCAGGATAACACAGATAAATGAAGCTAAGCTACAGCTAATTATTTTGATGTTTACCCATCTTGACACTGGTTTCTTTAGCAATCCTGGCAGCTATGTCCTAAATCAAAACTGCAAATCAGTTCTAAACATTTATTTTATCAGTCTAAGCTTCATGGACACCCTGCCATTACCTTGCTAAAACTAAAGAACGGCAACACAAAAACTGGCTAGAGGGAAAGCTCTGTTATGGGCTGAGGTCCTCTCCCGCCACTCTGCAACATCACACTGCAGTGCATAAGTTTCTTTAGATGAAGTCCTCCTCATCCACATGACCTGATCTGCTGACACGTGAATATGCACCCCATTGTTAGGTTATAGGCCTTTTTGATCATCTGTCCTATGGGGTGTCCCATCCTCTACCTCTCATCGTCCATCTCCAGACTGGATTCGCTCTCTGACAGTTGTCTGCACAGGGCCTCCCTGCGCTCCATTTCTCTCTGGAGCTTTCTCTGCAGCCGGATGTTCTCCTCCCTCATGTGTCGCTCCTCCTCTATGTACTGGGCACGCTTCTCTGTGTCTGGGAGGGGACACACATGCAAAAAATGACATCAGTTGAGACATTGTCACGCTTCCATCCTGGCCTCTGCACAGCAATATACCATAATAGCAACAACCCTTCCAAAAACCTCGAAGTGCAACACAGATTGTTTGTGTAGTAGTTTTCTTTTCAAATTCAGTTTAAAAAAATAGAGTGAAAGTGGGTCAGTGCTGATCTCTATAAATACAGTGGATTATAATGATAGAAACATCACTTTTTCAGCAGCAATATTGTCTTTCTGCTTGACTCAGCTTCTTTCAAAGTTGGACTGACAGCTCCCTCTAGTGGTGAAAGTAAAGCATAGACAAAATAATGCTCAATGACACTCCCAGAAATGCATTTAGACTGATCATTAATTCATTAAATTCTGTAAGGTACATGAAGCTGGCTCAACACTGTCTGAACAACAAACAGGTGTTATCATCTTCAACAAAAATCACATTTACTGCTGTGCTGTTGTACTGAGATGCGCCTGCTAATTTGTCCACGCCCTATGAGGTTTAGCAGAACCCACAGAACATGAAAAGCTCTGTTTTCAATGTGCCTGCAAACACAGTTGATAATGCTGTGGCCTAGTATGGATTATGGATTCCACCTCCTGGTATGACATGCCTTCCCAGCCTACGGCCTGTCCTTACTGAGTAGCATCATGTTTCGGAGACAAACTAAAGTTAAGGTTGGACTTAACTTAAGCTGGTGGGACGGATCAGTGACATGTTCATGAAGACAGATCGTAGGAGGGGGTGGTTTGGCATGTGTACAAGAGCATTGTGCTCCTTTAAGAGACCAGATTAAACCTAACCCTGCCCTTCATTTTTATGAACTTATGAAATTTAGTGTTCATCCGAGAGAAAAACCGAAGCCTATTTTTTCGTTACAGTGTCAGAAGCAACAATATATAAAAAACAATACTGATTCTTCGTTAATTAATCACTGGATAATTGTGTCAGATGTAAGATCCCAAATTATAAACCAAATAATAATGCCACCTGTTGGCATTATCACCTCACTGAACAACACAGCTGAAAATCTGACTACAGCTATATTTTAAGTTACATTTCACAGAGAACATGTTGTCATCTTTCTGGTCTCTGGCTACACTATAAAATAATAACAAAGGTGATGTTATGAAAGAGATATTATGAATGCGGTTGTTTTATGCATTGAAAAGGTAGCTCTTTTTTAGAGTATGATATGATGGAGCCCTCTTGAAATCACCAACAAGATAACATTTCACAATAGTCCTCAAACATGTCCTTGAATGCACCAAGGACACTTCTATGGTACATGACCGCAACTCCATTTCCATGAAGTATCAATGTATGAAAGAAACAGTACACACTGGCTGGGAATTTTGTTAGACATGATAAAGAGTTTAGGAATTTAGCAAATGACAACAAATTACAGATATGGTCCCTTAATGTTTTATGGTTGGGTATGATATTGTATTGTATTCATTGCCACAATTATGGCACATAACTCCAATTTCCACAACTTTCTGCACATGGACAGGAGATCTAACTTGGAAAATTACACCAAAAAAAACAAAAAAACAAAACCTTTTCCCAATCTGAGATGCTCAGGTGTAATGGGCACACCTTTAAAAAGAGGTTTAGGACCAACACTAACTTTCTTAGGGGCTTCCTGTTGGTCACTGTGCAGTTCCACTAGTTCACATACCCTTAAGCATCTTCAGGTGTAATGTGACCAGCAGGAGGAAATGAGGATATAAATTATGTCAGACAAGGCAAGAAGGTATCCTGTTCTTTCTGGTTTCTTTCTTTACTTTCTGGTCTGTGGAAAACAACCCGACTCTGCGTGTCGGCCCTCATAGCGTATCAGAGGACTGGTTGGACCAATCACATCCTTAATCAACGATTGAGGGCACCTGCCCCTTCAGAGCCCGCACTGCCTTGGATCATGTGACAAGTTGAGAGGCCACTTACGCTGCAGCTCAGTGGTGCGCAGGCTTTTCTTAAGCCTCTCCACCTCATTCTTCAGGAAGCGGATATGCCGCATCATGTTCTCTGGTGAGTCTATCTCCATGGAAACGTCTCTTGGGGAGGGAGGAGCTGATACGGGCTGGTCCAACTTCTCCTGAAGGATTCTAGTTTAGAAAACAAACGACCCACTTGGTTACCGCGACTCATCACCAGAGATGATGGGCATGATGACAAGCTTGGCAGCTGCGGCCTGAACCAAAAATGCATGACAGTCTTAAACATTTAAAACATTTATCTTCAAAGACGGGCGATCGGAAGAGCAGTTGTCGTCTGATGAGGTCTATTTGAGATCCCACAGAATTAACATACGCCTGGAGCCTCCTGGCTGCATGTAAAACAATGTAGTTAATTCTCAAGAAAAGAAAAAGCTTTTCAACATTTCCTCGTTTGCAGCATCTTCATATTGAAAACGGCTCTGATTTGAAATGGCTGAGAAATGACGTACGTAATCAGTCCCTTCAGGAGGTAATTAATCAGCCAACTGTAAATCACTCTTCTAAAAACACTACCCTGAAAATGTGTAAGCTAAATCAGAAAGCTACTGTTGGTTGATCATTGGCAGTTTTACTCTGCATCATAAGTGAAGCTGAGTCACTTGTTTTTGGTGACAGGGAAGCATTTTACGTGCGCCTGTAATTGTGTTTGAGACAGTCAGAGGAAATTCACTGTTGGGCACGATCAAGCTTGCTTTTACCTCAGTGGGTGCCTTAAGGACAGGTGAAGGGTGCCTCAAAAATGTGCTTTTCATTTCTCATTTTGTTAATTAGTTTGCGTTACGAAAAAGAATTTGTGACTATTAACACTGACGCTTCAAACATCGTCAAATATCAAAACAGACGAAACAAGCGATACACATATCTGTATTGAAAACCCCACTCAATGTAAAGTAATGACATATTTAACAGAGTGAAGAATATAAGTGTAATGTCAGTAGTTTTATACAGTTTATGTCACCCATCAGATTTCATAACTGAAACTACTGCTGTTGGAACTGGAACTGGAAGATGAGAACCTGAGAAGTGGGAATTAACGCTGGAAATTTTTCCTTATTTTCTAATTTCAGAAGTGCTCCCACGAGCCTGTAAGAGCCATTGTAGCTTTTGTTAATACTACTTAAAAAATGCAGCTTTCAAATGTGTTCAAGTATGTATCTGGGCTTAAACAAGCCTTGAATCCAGACCCACGAGGAGCAGATTCTAAAATGTTTGCTGTGTTTAGATACTGAGTGGTTAGCAGATAATACGATCATCCACACCTTTTCTCGGCCTCCAGTTTGTCCATGCGTTTCCACAGTCGGTTGACCAGGGCTTCTTGTTCCTGCTCTAATGTGTTCTCAAGGTCTATCTTCTCCCGCCTCAACTGGAGAATAAGAGGAAGAACAGAGAGTGATGTTAAGCGATACAAAAACCTTGACGTTGACTTTGGCAGACAGCATTCATCGGACTGCACACAAATGCATTGTACTGCAAACCCAAGGTCTCTGTCCAGATAAGCTTCTCTTTCACAGAGCTACAGTCCCTGTGCTGGCTTGTGAAAGAGCCACAGTGACAGAAAAATAATGATGCAGGGTGGTCTATAGAGATTTATTTATATAAAATGACCCTAAAGTGAAAATAAGCTGCTCATGAGTGTTTTTTGTGCTGAAATTAAGTCCCTTGTTTCTGTAGACATGCCATTTGATTACACCCCATCTGGGCAAAATGCACAGTGGCATTACACAAGCATCACTATGACACACACATTCATGAGTGAGCAGCAACGACGAACGTATGATGCACATCCACAGAAAAATCCTGTCATCAGAGCATGGAAAAATTATGGAGTGGTTCTGCACACACAGGTTTAACCCAGCCACAGACCAAAATGTTCTTTCCAGCGAACATTCAGTGGGAAGAATTAAGGATGGTGAAATTTTGGCATGTCACACTACAACAGTAACTGCACACACAAGTTCAGGGATATGCTGTTGCACACTGGATGCAGAAATCTTCTGGCTCTACCACAACAAGCATACCTGTTCCAGGGTTAGCTGCTTTGAGATGGTTTCATTCTCCATCTTCTTGATCTTTTTCATGAGCTTGTTAACCTGGAACTCCTGCTCCTGCTCCAAGTGCTGCTCCAACTCTGCCTTCTCATGCTGGAGCTAGGATGGAAAAGGGGAGGGCAGTGCACGGACAGAGGAAAAGCAAAGGAGGTGGATGAAGCAAGAGAGATGAGAAAGAAGGGAGAGGAAGGAGAGCACAAGACAAGACTCATGGTGAGTCAGATAAAAACTATTCGATGACCACAGTGAACAAACACACTGGTGTCAGATCATTCAGCTTACACATTGAGAGTATTGCAAAACAGGAAGTTAACAATTCTACTGGATTCATGGTTAAACTTCCCAGAAATTTAACAGTTTAAAATAATGACTTGGCAACCAAAGTAACCACTATTGGCAGATCACCAACACAAAGAAAGGGTGCAGCTCAGCACTGATTCAAAGTGGGACGGTGTGTGATGAATTATATAAGTGATTACTCATTACAGGGAAAGGGACGCAAATTCATTCATAGGAAAAGACTTGAGATGGAAAAATGACCATTTCCATGATGCTGCTAACAGAAACAACGTGAACGCCTCAAAACAACGCAGTGTGATTGAACTTACAATGACTGCATTCACACAGAGTCGAGTGCTCTGTGGTATCCTGACTGAAAGAAAAGGCAGCCAAGTTTTGCCACACCCAGTGCAGCAATTTTTCTTCTAATTGACACACTAACAATTTTAGGAATTGTTTTGATAATGTGCCTCCCTTCAGCCAATACGACTAACAGCCTTTAACAGGCCTCCACCACACTGTACTATGCGGTGAGTGGCAAGCATGTCTGAGTCTGTGTGAAATTATATCTGTTCATTTTCAGCCTATGGACACCTTGCAGAGACATTTTATCCCACTGGGGTTCTTCTGTCCTTCAAGCACAGACTGTAAGCAACGCCGGAATAGTGGAAATGTGCTTATGGGTGTACGTACTGTGCATAATGGCAACTGTCTGAAAGTCTTTTCCCTTCATTATCTCATGCATTAATAATAACAATTAGGTCAAAATAGTCTGAAATGTTTTATCGGCTCCCTCTCTAAAACAAAACAATCTATATTGATATATATATTAAAAAGAGCGATGGAAATTACATTTCAGACTGACAGTGTACAGGTAATAAAATGTTCTGAAAGGAGGAGCATTGATTGTATACCTGCTGAGACACCTGAATCATTTGGCTACTCGAGTTTAGACATCAACAGTAATGGTGGGGAAAATGCACGTCAGACAAAATTGTTTACAAAACTGCTTCTGCACAGGAGCGTTTACACACACAGTAAAACAAATGCCCACATTTGCTCAATTCTCCCTCTATCATCACAAGAGTAAAACACATGCCCAAATACACATGCATGCATACACATATACTATGGACCTTTTGTCAGCACCAAGTCTACAGGCAGAGACAGACACAGGTCTGTTTCATGTTAACTGACAAGGCAAGATAACAAAAGCCCAAACAAGTCCATCTGTATGACCTTAAGCAGGGTCTGCTGAGGCATTTGCATGTGTGCCTTCCAGTTTCCCACTTCTTTACACATCAACAAACCATTAGTCAGCCTACAGCTAGCCATTGAAAGTGTGAGAGCGTGCACGTGCGTGCTGTACGCACTGCAGTTGGGAAAATAAGATGTGGAAAACAGACTGAACCAAATAACCGACAGACGGGATGAGAGTAATTTGAGAGTCGTTTAGAGTAGCTAGCAGCCGCAGTGAAGTCATCTTGAGCCGTTCCAGGCTTCAGGCAAGTACCAATACAGTTGATGATAATGCACTAGCTGCTGTGCACTCATAAACGGGGCTGTGTGTATTGACACACACCGAGCGAGCTCAAGCTGAACATGCACGAAAATACTGCAGCCAAAAACTTTGCATAATTGAGAATTAACAAAATGTCTCTTCTAACCACATGATAAGTCACCAGAAAGGGCGAAAGCTCAAACCAATGTCAGGCTCCACTGTGTCCGGTTTAAACAACTTCAACTAGTGAGTTAAAAAGGGTATTTTCCTATCCTGGTCCCATCACTCACTTGCATGAGTTTCCTTGACAGTTCATTGGTGAGAAATTCCTCCTCCTTCTCATAGTTGACCGCCAAGGTCTCCTTCTCCTTCTGGAGGGCCTGGATCTTCTTGAACAAGGTGTTGCTGATAAATTCCTCCTCCTGCTCTGCTCTTGCTTGCTGCAAGACAAAAACAAATGGGAGAGAATGGCAGAGGCAAGCATCAGTGAAGCAGACTCTTAGATCTGGCACATCAAACTGTCGGACATACACATTTATCCTGATTAAATTGTAATGACCGATGGCACATGCAGGCGTACTGCAAACACAAGCGTCAATCAACAAAAATCTGCTGCAGTGAAGTCTGCCAGCCAAAGAGGAAGCAGAATTCTCTGTAATGACTCAAGAGATATTGCAGTAATGAGTGACTTGCAGTGAGGGGAACAGCGAAACAGGGGGGCACTAACGAAACGTGTTGGGACAGCTATAACAGTGTGATGATACGTCTGTCCTTGTTAGCACCAGTCTCAAATTGTCCATTCTCATTCTTCACTGACCTCAAAGCTAAATTCTGTTTTGCAAGCTGGGAGTATTTGACAATTGTACAAGAACAATGAGAGGGACAATAGAAACCAAACAGCTAGTTAGGCTTCACACATTCACAGAGGGTGAACAGGGTGCATTGAGGCTCACTTGCCAACATATGAGTCTGACATATAGCTAGCTCGCTAAGTTTGGCCTACATACTTCCCATCTATCCAACAGATCGGTTACACAGTTTTATGAAGCTGATGCTGATAAACCCAGCATGGAGACATATGACGCATGCCAGTGCTGCTTCTGGGCTATTTATTTTCACTCAGTTACCGTATCCTCGTTGGACATAACGTGGCGACAATGTCTTGCAGTGAGTAGTCAGCTGACCAGACAGCTAACAGCGGTCCGGCAACTTGCATCGTGAGATGCCCACCTATTTTTTAACGCCCTTTAACGTAACGTTAGCCGTTCAGCTACCGTTAGCAAAGGTTAGCAACGGAAAGCAAAACAAAGCAAAGTAGGAGGCTATCGCTGCCCAGCTACCTAGCAAACGTTAGCCTGCTGGCTAAATGAGCAACATACCCAACTAGCTAATGTTAGTACAGCCAGCAAAACACCAGAGTGTTGTGTTCCGAGAAGGGTAACGTTTCCATTTAACATGTTAAATAGGTTCATATTGACTATTTAGCACTAAACAAACAACACAAGACATAGCTAACTTACTGACAAATACAATATAATAAGTAGCGTGGGTATAGCACCTAGCTAGGTAGTTAGCTAGCTAACGTTACTCACAATGGTGACGCTAGCTTTGCGGAGGTCCCGATTCTCCTCCTGCAGGGCTTTGCACTTGAGTTTGAACGTCTCAAGCTCAATTTTAAGAACTTTATTCTCCTGTTGTAACGAGGCCAGGCGGTTCGTCAGTTCCTCCAACCGAAACTGTGAAATGACTATGCTCGGTTTTCCCGAATTTGAAGCGGAGGACGACATCGGGGTGGCCGAGCTGCTCCCCGCTCCGTCGGTGTCGCTCTCGCTTGCGCTGTCCGCCATGGTTGTGCGACAGTGTGGAGTAGAGAAGACGACGGCAGCTGCAGCGTTTGAGGAGCGCAGACAGCAGAATGGTACACCGTGTGACCTTGCGCACGCTTGTCTGCATAGCGCCATCAACAGGATGTCTCCAGTACTGCACAATTTATCCTCCACACATGAAACTGGAACCTTTGATGCATCTTTATCAGCTCCATACAAGACTGGATTTGCAACCAAGCAAAGAGGGCACCTTTCCAAAAAGCAAATTTTGATCTGAATGATAAGACTTTTGAAGTATGTACTATCAGGTCTACCCGTTTTTTAAACAAGCCCTGTGTCAAAATTTACATGTTGGATTTTTTTTAATACATTTGCATTTAATAGCAAGTAATAGGGGGGTCAGTAGGGGCCCACAAATCCTGTTTGTTGTTACTCCACGTAAGGATGATGTGGGAAGATTTGCTAAGTGGCAGATAATTTCTTTATTGTGTTCCACCCCTTGGAAAAAAAAAAAAAAAAAAACAACTACCACAATCAACTCGAAGAGTACCAATAATATTAATATTTAATTAGCAACTTGTACCACAGTAACTACACATTAGTCTCATCATTGTCCATATAAAATATCCATTTTAAGCAGGCTATGAAAGGAGAATAAATAATAGATATGAGAGGAGAGACTTGGTGGGACTGCTTTTTATCCATTTTATCATTTATCATGGGGCGGCTCTGGGTAGAATGGATTGTCCACTGATCAGGGTTGGTGGTTAAATCCTCGGCTCCCCCTGTTCAGACATCAGAGTGTCCTTGGGAAAACACACTGAGCACTACATTTTTGTGTGTGAAAGAGGCAAATGTAAAGCGCTTTGGATAAAAGTGCTATACAAATGCAGTCCATGAATTACTTATTCAGCAGAAATCAGCTATATCCTCATGGGGAGAGCTCTTGTTGCCTCGCCCCACAATGTGGTCCAAGCATACAAACAAGCGGCCCTGGAGAATTTTGCTCAAGGACACTTCGGTGGGTAAGAAGCACGTGACTCTGGTTGAAGGACACTGTCTCTGATGACATAACTACCCTGCTTTCATTACTTTGCTACCATATCAAAATATGTTCAAGGACACAAAGACAAGAACAGAGACAATTATATTGCGAAATCAATGCATTTTTATTTTTTTAATTTTTAGGGAGATTTTTTTTTAAAGACGTCTGAAACATTTGTGGTGGCATCATTGCTGCTATAGCCTCTAAAAGACCTTGAATAACCAAAGTGCTAGAATAGTTACATTTCAATGGCTTCACTCTGTTAGTAAGAATTGTACATCAAAAAATCTGCTCAGGTGAAAACACATATCAAACAAAATTGACAAAATTGATAGTTCAACCATATCAAAGGATCCTCTACCCCCTGATTGACATAGTAGTATAAGGGGATGTGGTACAGCACCCTACCTGTCTTCCTTTAACCCCACCCCACCCCCCAAAAAAGTTACATAGTTTTCATGTCCACAGCATAGACATCAGCATACTGAGCCATCGCACCAGTAGAACACCACACTTGAACTACATGGGCATCTAATGAAAACCAATACAAAGATAATTCCTAATGTAAAGAAAAAAATTGCCAATGAGCTAGTGAAAACAATTCTATTCGACACTGCATATACAGACTCTCAAGCCTAAAAAGATCACACAGTTTCAGAGTTAAACACAATTTATTTAATGCTTAAATAATTGTTTTTGACCATCCAGTGTTTTTGTCATACAATATGCTATTTAGAGCTACAATCAAATAATGTCTTTATGTGTCCTTAATGTGAGTAGGTTGTAAATTAAGGAAATACTTCACCAAAAAATCCAAAATGAAATGCCCCAGTTTTCCTTAATACCACAGCAGCCATTTGAAAACCAAATTGACACACTGCTAAAATGATTACAAACAGTCTAACAGTGTACAGAGACTCCTACACCTTATAGCCAATACGCACAATACAGTTATAATTTTACAGCGAGCCAGCCTACTAGCATTTACATTCAGATTATTTCGTCCTTGTAGCAGAAGCTGCCCTCCGGTTTCACATAGACAGACAAGACATCACACCCTCAAGAAGCTATAGAACTTTTTTTCATCCTCACCCCAACATGATAGATGTTTTAATGGCATCCTTTTTCAATTGAAAATATAAAATCGGTGACAAATGTTAGGGTTATATGTGTACACAGATAAAGGGTTGTATTTGTCATTTGAATACAGTGTTTGCAAACTTGTAAAAATTGTACTTAAAATAATGTGAACAGCATGCATGAAAATATGAGAACTCTGAAAGGCTGCTTTTTGTAGGATTAGATCCATTCCCACTTTGGGAATTACTGAAAGTTGATTTTCTGGAAATTTCTTCTGTTAAAATCAAACCAGCTCTTTTTTCATGTACAAACATTATACCTGCTCTAATAATTAATTATACAAGAACCCGTGAAGTTACACTCAAATCTTTAAAAGTGGAACTGTTTCAATAAATTTCGAAAGCACTTGAAAAGGCTGCTCTCCTCAGTGCGTTCTCAACCAGTAACTTTCCCCTTTTTTAAGATTTTTACACATTGTAATTTTATATACAGGAAAAAAAGCTTTCGTGTTAGTTTTAAGTTTTAAAAAGGAAAGAAGAAAAAAATCCCCAAACAATTTACATCCTGACAACAATGGGTTCAAGAAAAAACTATAAGGCGAGTGTTGAAGTTGGATCAGAAGTGTTCCATTAGATTTTTTTGTGTGTTATTGTGTCTACTTCATTCTTTCCACCCACCGTGTGGATTGAGCTCTTGTGCCATCTTTGGTCACAGTTTGCACTTGTGTGGTTGTCAGTAAGGGAGTCATTTTCGTTTTCACAACAAACGACGCTCCTCGAAAAGCTCTCACAAATACCAGTGGACCGATGGCACGTATCGTCTCACACAAAACAGGAAGCAGAATCATTGTCCACGGGTCCACCACAGTCAGAAAGTGAGAAAGCTCCCAGTCCTTTGACAGGAGGTGAGTTTTTCATGCTCATGCGTAAGTCAGAAGGGTCGCCTCCTCTCATGTGAAAACCATTTGTTTGAAGCGGATAGTTGCAGTCTGGACCCTTGTCTGAAGTCCTCACACAGGAACTCTCAGTCCTCTGAACACTTCATCCCAGGAAACATGTGACTTGGTTCCTGGAAGACACAAAATAGCACATCACATATTATAGCACATTAGTTTATAGATTACATTTCCCATAATAATGATTAATGTCATAACATTCAAGCACTTTCAAGATGCTTAAGGCAAAAATTTCCGGACTCTCAAAGCCTTTATCTAAATTGTTACTATAAATGCAATTGTGAAAAATAAAGCCTTCTGAATTCCTTTACACCCACAGCAATCAATGTATATTACCACTGTGCCTATTTTACCAGCTGTTCATATTAACTTTGACTGTTTGTTTTGATTATGATTATTTAATGCTCATTTCCAGAGATAGTGATCAACAGCAGACTTATGCAGCTATGAATGACGAGTGAACGCGCCAGGAGACAACAAACAAATACGAGGACAGGATCGTTTCATTTCAAACGGATTTTTGGTTTATGTGAGCAACTGTGTTAATGAAACAACAGATTATGTTGAAAAGCAAGGTTTTTTTTCAAGGAGTATATTCAAATTCAAGCATATTCCTAATCTTGAAAACATAACAGTTAAAATGAAGCATCTTCCAAACTCTCAAAATTTGTAGGAACCCTGTTTAAAGAAAACATTGGTGTAACCTCTCTCTCATAAGAGACTATTATTCTACATGTGAAAACACTTTTTAAAGGGCAGAAAACTGTCACAAGCTCCCGTTCCTTTGTATGACAAAATGACAGCATGTTAACAAGACCTGATGGTCCGTGGGTTGTAATGGTGACCTCTGTTACCATGGAAACTCTTTGCCAGACTACATTGTAGAGCCATATTATTTCCAAGTCAGTTTTGTACAGATGGACTGATTCACTGCAAACATAACATAAGGGTGAACAGCAGTAGGGATCAACAGTCTGGCCAGTGGGATAACCACCTCTTTTTGGATGCTGCAAAGCTATTGTGAGTTGGGGATTTAGTGGACAAAAACTGGCAATGGAGGGTATCAGTGGGGCAACATAATGCTGAGGTGTGTCATCACCATCGGCCCTGTTCCCTATTCACACTCACGCTCAGGGCAGAAATGTTGCCAGAGGATAACCAGTCAGCCGTTTGCACATTTGAGTCTGTGTGACAGAGCAACTATCTGGAGAGGGGTAAATCAAAGGAATTGTTTCACACTTTGGAAAATACTCGTTTGCTTTTTTGCTGAGCGTTAGATGAGAAGGCCAATACCACTCTCATGCATGTGCATTAGGTACAGAGCTGGAGCCAGGAGGCCATTGGCTCAGCACACAGAGGGAAGCAGCTAGCTTGGCTCTATCCAGAGTTAGAAAACACAACTAGCAGCACCTCTAAAGCTCACTAATTAACACCTGATATGTTGTCTGGATTAATAAAACGCTAACACGAGCAAACACAAACATGACAGTGTTTTTGTAGTTTTAGGTGGAGTTTTATGCTGTAAAAATCTTTCCAAATGAACAGTTTATCCAACTGTCCAGCGCTTATGTGCAGCATATCCACTGTTTGCTTGGTGTTACGAAGTAATTGGTGGTGCTGGCAGGCATGTTTTTGAACTTTGGTGGGATTCAAGAAAGCAACAAAGCAAATGAGCATATTTGCCAAAAGGTTGTATTTTTCCTTTTGAGGAGAGAGTTCATTGCGTGAGTTGAGTACAGGAATGAAGCACCACTATAGCGAGTCACGTACAAAGCAGAGAAAGAAGAGTACAGCTGTCGAGGGAATAGCTGATTGCAGTAGAATTGAACAGAGCAGCACAAAACACTGCTAAACAGAATGCAGTAAAGAGGGCGACGGTGCTGCAGCTGGGATGGAGCAGTGGAGTATTGCATGGATGTACTCATGTGGAAAAGAATTCAGCATAAAGAGATACAGAGGACAATAACGCACAGATACATACTGCACACAGATACATCCACAAAGGCAGTGTTACAGTGAAAGAGAGTAAGCTACCGTACCTGGTGGAGCATAGCCATCCCTATGAGTGGAGCTTTTTATCCCCTGATCTTCTATCATCCTTTCGCCTGCCATTTCTTGACCCCTGGCCCTGCTGGAAAACACACACAAGCATAGGTGAGACGTGGCATTTTGATCTTCTCATAAGGGGAAAACAAGCTGCAAGCCAACACAAAAACCTGAAAGCAAACTGAGGCAAAGGAGAAAGCAAAAGTCCACACAGCGTAGGAACAGCAATCTGAAACTAGCCAATGTTAGTCATCGCTTGATTGTTAGGAATATGATTAGGACTGAAAAACCACACACCAACCAGACACCTGGAAGGAGAAAAATTACGTTATTATGAAAGAATCAGAAACAAAAGAGGCAGACTGTATTTTCACAGCAGAGTCACAGTACTCATTAGTCATACTGTTGACTAATCGGTTAAACACTTTTAAAAAGAACATTAAAACCACACAGTCAGGTGCATAGTCAGCATCCCCATTGTTATGCAAACACAACACACACCACAGAGTGTCAAAGCACAACGTGCACAAGTACACACTTCAAATGGCTGCATTTGTGCTTTTTGCTGCATTTTTGCCCAGAAGAGAGATAATGAGGACGGTTATCCCAAACCAGTTAATCCAGTGTCAGTCAAAAGTTCACCTCCGCCACTGGCTGGAGGAAAACATCTGATCCTCTGTTTGACTTAAAGCTGCACTAAAACAGCAGTGAGATGTAACTCTAATGTGTTATCAGAGACAGCATTTCTTTACCCTCTTTTTCCCTCTTTACATTATTCCTACATAAGCTTTAGCAGGATAATGTCACATAGTGGAATTATTCTATATATACTGCAGATTTTGTGTATAGCATTTTAAATGCATTTCCATGTAACTGGTCATGACATTATTCCCATCTCAATCTTAAAATACTGTGAGTTTGAACTATGCTTGACCACCTTTTTAATGACGGACCTGCAGCCGGGTCTCACAGGGTTGAAGAGGTTTCTCATTTAGATCAGACTCAATGCTGTTTTTTGTCACAGCCCCACTTTGCGATTTAGGCTGATAAAATACGTGTGTGCAGCTCTAAGCCTAACGTTTGCAATAGCTGTTGACCTCCCACCAATGTTCTCTAGGAACAAGATAAAAGGGTATCTTCATGCCAACCTCTGACACGTCTTCCTGCAGAAAGGGACTGAGCTGAAGGTCTTGGTGCCACATGTCACCGCCTTGGTTTTCTGGTGTGGGAGTAGACACCCGCCGAATGACCTTCCTGATTACCTGCTCGTGGCAGAAGGATGTTGACAGAGGAGGAAAAGATCTGATGGTGTCTGCTTTTATAAAAACATAGAGCTGCTCTCCGTTTTACTTCAGATCTGGATGGGGAATGAAGTGATACGTTACTTTTCTACTGATGAGGTTACCATCTTGGTCCATGTAGTGTTCCTCTGTCATGGACTCACCAGGGATATTCTTCGCTTGTTCTCCCTGCGAACGTTCATGGTTAGCACATGAATAAAGACTCACAACTTGCTGATTCAAACATGATAAAACAATCCTCCACCATCACCACACAGAAACAGCACCCCAAGAGAAAATCTGCATGTCAGAAAGAGGCTGAGCGCTATGTTAGTCTTCAACCAGCCAATGTAAACACCATGGTACAAGGTACCATGAACTGTGACAGGCTCAACAGTTGTGAACACAAACACACCTTTGAATACACAAAGAGAGTAGAACTATCAGGACACCAAGCAGTACCACTACAATGCACACCAGACTGACCGGTCTAAACCAAACCAAACCAAACCAAACCGAGGCTCAGCCCAGCTTCTGCTCCAGGCTTTCGGGGTACCTTCAAAATCAGACGACGTCTGAAGATTCTGGTGGTTACAGTCTGTTCTTCCTCTGAACCGGAATCTACGCTAACCCGCTGCTGAGGAGGGTATCATAAAGTCATTACACACACACGCACACACACACACACAGAGGGGGGGAAAGGTGCACATGTATAGGCAAGAAAATGAGTTAGTTGAGAGATTTTGTTGATGTCCTTTATGTACTTCAACCCCAGAAACCTGGAATAAAACACTGGTGTTTATATTTTTTTAGGGCAAATTACACCGTAAAATTTGGTATTTCTCCTGCAATAGAATCACAATGCAATGTAGTGTTTTAGCAGCTACAGACAAAAGAGAACATAATATTCAACAGTGTTCATTCATTATTTCCTCGTAACATTACCTGTACTTTTTTCTCCGACACCAGTGCTCCCTCTTCCTTTCTGCCGTTCGATGATTCTGAGGAGCCGTCCTGAGGTGAGTGCTTTGAGTTGTCGCCGTTCTGTCGGGACCTCCCTGATTCTCCCCTAGACGAGGAAGTGATGGAGTCACTGGAGTTCTCTTGGCTGTTGGGTAAGAAACACAGAATTAGGATTGTAGTTGTTGCTTAACGTAAAGAGCTGATAAACAGATAATCTGCAATGATTTCTGGAGACAAAGCATGAGGAAAGTGGCAGATTTGGAATATAAATTGGTTGAAAAAAATTATTCTGGGAACAATATTTTGTTGTTGTTTGTTAGGAGTATTTAGTTGTATAATACTTTACCTTTCCCGCCTGTCTAGAAGGTCTGAGCTGACACTGCGGCCTGGTGTTGGCGGTTCCACATTGACGCTGGATGAATCACTGTGCCAACCTGAAAGTGAACACACGTCTTTTTCTGCCTGTTCAACATGATCAAAGATCTCCTCAACACTGGCCTTGGTCATCTCTTCGTCCTCCTCCACCTCCTCTGTGCCTTCTTCTTTTTTCACCTCCTCCAACAGAGATCCCAATGCCTCTTCTGTGATTTCTTTGACTCCGTCTCCCTCCTCCTCTTCCTCACTGGATCCAGAATCATTGGGTTGACGTTCCTCAAGTGCCTCAACCCAGGCCTGAGGGGAGAGCTGAGCTACAGCCTGGTCCTCGACGGCCTCGTCCCCTTCTGACGTCCCGCAAATCTCTCTTTCCCTGCCACACAACCCTTCTTCATCCTTAAACTGCAGTTCTCCATCTGTGTCATCCTGGTAGACCCTTTTCTCGATGTTCCCATCAACTTTTTGACCCTCGGGTGTTTCATCAATACACTCTTTGATGGTCTCTGCTTCTGTTCTACTGTCTTCTCTCACATCATGACAAATTTCTATGAGATTCTGATCTTCTTCTGACAGATTCTGCACATCTCTTACCTCCTCCACCTCACAGGCTGCCTCCTTATTTCCATCTTGAATAAGAACAAGCTGCTCATTTGTCACATCTTTCTGTTCCTCTACAAATCTCTCCTTCTGTTCCTCCAAAATGTTATTTTCTTCAGCCAACTTAGACCTATCTTTTGTTATCATCTCACATTTTCTCTCTACATTTTTAATCAAGTCCTGCTCTACCCACTTTTCCACTAATCCATTACCCTCTTCTATCTGTGCTGCAACCACCTCAACAACCTTCTCTGTTTCTTCTGTCACTTCCCTTTCACCTCCTTTCAAACCTACATCCTCCCGTACCCCATTTGGGGCACCCATCTGTGCTACTCCATCTCCCATTTGTGCTCTGTCAGGCGATGAAGGGGTTATGGATGATACTGATGAGAGTGAAGGGGAAGATGTGGAGTAAGCCATGTCAATGTCTAACTCGCACATCGTGGGGAGGGAGTGTGACTTGGGCTTGTGGCTCAGCTCCATTTCTTGACAAGACCTGTCCTCCTCCTCGCTCAAAAGCAGCTGGTCGTTCAGAGCGATGTGGGGCTTTCTGACCTTAGAGGGGACAGGATCGGGAAGTTCAAAGGCGGGGACGGACAGGGCAAGCTCACAGGGTCTGGGGGGGCTCCTAGGAGGGCTGTCTGGCTCTCCGCTACCAGGCTCTATCTCCGGGCTCCAGGGCAGAGTCTGAGGCTGGGAGTCAGCCAGTAAAGGGGTGTCTGGTTCTGGGTAATGGTGGTGTTGGTGGTGGGCAAGGGAAGGGTTGGGGGTGACTGGGAGTTCAGGCTCCAGGAAGTGGGGGTTAGAGTGCAGTGCAGCGGGGGACTGCAGCTCCGCTAGGATGCTCTGATAATCTGTAGGTGACATGATGACAAATGTAGAGACATACACACACCGAAGCATCCCACAAAAGAATACAACACACTGCAAACACACACACCCTAACACACACCGTGTGACGTGGACAATGACACAGAGGCTGAAGTGTAAAGCATGTACCTAGACAACCATTAGCTGGGATAGTGACATGTCAGCAGTCACTTATAATGGCAGAATGACAAACCAGTGTCAAACATATGCCATAAAATGGAATAAATACATACATTTTACTGTATATGTTTGAAAATGCCACGTTCAACACAAAAATAATATTTCAGATATATAAAGAAGTACATTTAAAACGGCGGTGATCATAAAAGCAATATCAGTAGTTGATTTTCAGTGAGTGTTCATTCAACAGTTGTGTTGAGGTAAGACATTGAAAGTGGGAGACATTAGTGACGTAAGGCCGTATTTATCATTATTCCTGCCGCGTGGGATGTGATGAGGGTAAGATATTAATGTTTGCCAGGGTGCTCTGTTGCATGCTCACATGAGAAAGTTGACAGATGAGAGATGTGAGAAGGAACACAGGAGGAGAAGGAACAAGATAAAGGATAGAGCCATTAAATTAATATTTCCATTGTGGAAGGGTCAGTGCGTGTTTGAGCGGAAGGTGGAGGATTGGAGGGCGCATAAGAACACTGGCAAACAGGACAGGGAGACAGGGAGCGGAGAGGAGGGGAGGAAGGACTGGGGCTAGGACAACGGGACCCAGAGGGAGAGATGGGAGGGAGAGCGGACAAGGAGAGAGGGGAAACAGGGCGGGAGGAGGAGGCAGTGACAGAAGGTGAGGCCCTGCCTGAGGGTGAGGAGGGGATGGGAGAAACAGGTATGGTGATGGATTCAGGTTGATTAGGACCAACAGAGGGGGGTACAAAGGTGAGGTTGGTGGGTGTGGTTGCAGTTACAGAAGGGGAGATAGATCCAGTTAGTGTGAGAGGGGAGGTGTTCGGTTCTGCTTGTGAAGAGTTTGGAGTCAGCGAGGTAAGTGTTGGGGAGGTTGGGGCAGAGGTGGGAGAGGTCGGAACGGAAGTAGCTGAAGAAGGAATGGGTGGCGGAGAGTTAGTGGCAGATGAGAAAGGTAAAGGTGAGGTGATGAGGGGGATCGGGGAGGACGGGTGGGGTGAGAATGGGAAGGCAGGAGATTGGCGAGGGTCAGCAGGGGAGCACTGAGGGATGGCGCATGGGGAAGGAGGGGAGAGGAAATTGAAGTGCGACGATTCAAACTGCGCTGGAGGGGCCAAGTCTTTGAGCGAAATGGAGGACTCGTAACTGGGAGAGCGGCGTGAAGAAAAGGGACGGCAGTGGGGTGCTGTAGCAGCTGTGAGGGGAGTGGGTGGGGGTGTTGGGGTCAACGTTGGAAAGTAGGGGCTGGGTGTCTGCAGGATGAAGGCAGCTTCATCGCTTCTCGGAGTTAAAGGGATAATTATGCAAACTATGGGAGAGGAATAAGGTAAGATATATACAAAAGAGATATGAAGAAAGAAAAAGTGAATTGGATGAAGAGGGAACCAGAATACACGAAAGATGTTTAATGTGAAACATGCTGCACAACAAGACGATGAATGAATAACATGACTGTGGGATGTGTGGAGGAGGAGGAGGCACTTGAGGGATGAATAAGGAGAGGGTACACGTAGATATCAGCAACACATGACTCTTAATTTGTTAAGAGCTGTTATGTGCTGTTATCAGCAGTGTATACTGCTGTGTGGAGGTGATGGGAGGCAGGAGGAGGAGGAGGAGGAGGAGGCAGTCTGGTTTCACAGAGGAAGAGATTCTCTCATCTATCCTAGGAAGGCTCAGAGGAACTGGAGGAGAACTAGGAGAACTAAACTAAATCAACAGAGGAAAGCAGACTCTACAGGGTTATAACATTTCTACTCAACTCAGACATAATTAAAAAAAAAAAACATTCAAAGCAGTATGTAGTAAGCAGCATGCACTTAGAATGGGATTTTAACAGTGGATATAACTCATTTGTGACAACTGGACACACTATTGTGATTTATAGAGGAGCATTCACATTGAGCAAGACCTGATTTAAATAAAAAAGGTGGTTAATTCAACAGAAGTCAATTCAAATCAGTGCAAGTGTTTAAGTGCTATTAAAACATGTTTACAATCAGTGGTGGAACATAACTAAGTACTGTGCTTGTGTAAAACTTCAAGGTACTTGTACTTGAGGATATCCATTTTCTGCTACTTTATGCCTCTAGTCCTTTACAATTTAGAGACAAATATTGTCCTTTTTACTCCACTACATTTATTTGACAACTTTAGTTATTAGTTACTTTGCAGATTTAGTTCAATAATGATGAAGGTAAAATTTTATTGATCACTATATAAAGTAGTTAACCCACTTTTACCAGCTTCAACATTAAAGTAATGAGCACATTAATGCATCAATAATTATAATCTAATAATATGCATTACTCTGAAATGTCAGACTGCATAATAAGTACTGTTACTTTTCATATTTCAAGTACATTTTAACGCTAATACTTTTGTACTCTCACTCAAGTAAAAATTCAAATGCATGACTTTTACTTGTAACAAGAAGCACAAGATCTCAGTACTTCTTCCATCACTGGTTATAATTTAATTTGGAAAGCAAGATGGATTGAAATTTAAATAGAATAACATAATTATTTTAATGGCACATAAACTGTAAAGCAGGGAAATCAGGAATGCACTTGGGGAACAGTAGGAGCCAGTTGTCCAAACAAAATCCAAATCTGACTGTAAATCAACTTCTCTAGAGATTTACACAAGGTCTCTACATATGTGATCCATGCATTGGCACAACAAAAGGTAGCAGGGAGAGGTAAGAGGTCAGCTAGACAGAGCTAAACTTTACCATCAGCCTGATCCCGGAAAACAGCGTTATCATCGGCAAAACATCTCGTGCCTGAAATGTTACCATAGTCAAATATTGGGCCCTCCAGTAAAGTCACAATATCCATCCGATTGACTTTGGTCAGCACTGCAGTTAAGGCATCCGCTGTGGGGGAAAAGAAAATCAAAAAAAGACATATTAGTGAAAGTAATTTTGTTCTTCAAAGGGGGCAATAAAGACAATAAGGCTCCTCCTAAATTTAAACATCTTCCAGATTCTACACTGGCGCTTGAAGACTTCTAAACAGATGATAGGTAACAGTGATGAAAGGACAGGCAGAGAGGTATTGAGGACGAAAGACCTCCTCAATACCTAGAGGGCACTCTGAGTAAGATGGTACACACACACGTTTGTGGGAAAAAAAAACAAACTTAATTTTAATGAGCTAGCGTTCGTCTTGTCAAGGTGATAAACTTTTCAGCCTTAAAGGTACAACATATAAGACCACCTTCGCTGTAGCTATGTTTGGCTGTACCATTTGTCAGTTAGCTCAGTTAGCTGTCCTGTAGTGGCCTTTTTAGCTGAGTGGAGTCTACCCCGAGAGCTCGGTGTACCAGGGGAGTGTTGCTGCTAACACCGTCGTTAACAGAACCAGGCTCAGCAGCCTCCCAGCAAACATGACCGGATTGAAACTGCACACAGTGATTACTGGCTCTCAACATTTTTCTATCTAGAGACCTTTGACTTAATGTCAGAATTACTTCTTCACATTCTGTTGATAATATTAGTTGACTTGATCAATGTTTAAAACTAAAATTTGGCCATATCTTACATATTGTATCCTTAATCAAGAGCAGAAAGATGGAAAAGAGTAGCAAAGAGGAAAAAAGAGATATAAAGGGACTAGAAATGTGGACTAAAAAAATAAGATTTTCAGTCATAAAAATAGTCTTACTTGTGGCGTTTTTCCCTTCCCGACTGACCCATTTCTTAAGTAGCATGAAGCTCTGTGCTGTCAGAGAGTTGGGATTCTCTAGTCTGATGTGGTTGATCTCATCCACTGTGAAGTTCATCTCCCGAGCCAGCTCTGTGATAGGACACAGATAGCAACTCAGACAAAAACATTCAAACCCTAATGTATAGCCTTTAAGTGTCTGCCATGTTACTTACAGTGCAAACATACAGACTGCAGAGGATAATAGACAATACATATATTGGATTTTAATATGATTCAAGTTCTGTGATTGATGAAACAGCTTATAACTCTGTCGTCTCATCACTACATTTCATTTTTTTCTGTAACAAAGAGCTTGCTTTATTCTTTTTTGCACTTAGCAAAAGATCTTAAGCTCCTCCTTTTCAGGGACACTTTACAACAGCGAAGATTCCTTGTAGCTTTTTCTGTTAGCCTGAAGATGGCAGTAATTAACAGGGTTTCAAAAGGACAAGGCCACACAGAGAAAGTTAGGGACGGACTGAGAGAGAGAAACAGAGCAATATGCAATGCTTCTCACCTGTCCAACTGAGCCCCAGGTGATCTGCAACGATGGCCATGCGCAAATCTGTTCGCTCACAAGGACTCTGGGGACCTGGGAAGATAGAGGACAATGACTCATCAATAACCTTCACATTCCTCTCCCCCAATACACGAATGTAAGTGAAAAATGAACATGTGCTTAATTTTCCTTTTCTGGCCACTTATTCAGCAGAATTAATGACATTAATTAAGATAGTGTTAAAAATGTTAACATTACATTGGTTACTGGAGTATAGCTTCAATATAGTTGTACTATAGGTTCAATTATTTCCCCAGGATGGCAAGAAAAGGATATTTCACATTAGAGACATTATGGGCAACTTAAATATGTTCATAGAGTAAGTGGTGCTCTGTGACTGTTTGTGGTATGTATCCTCTAGGCAGGCAGTAACTGTCATGAGAACCACACAAAACAAAGCATAACATGACTCTCAACAACAGACTCGTTGTTCTACAAATATAGGGTGGAAAGGTCTATGTTAGAATCTAAAATGTCAACATGCGTAGACGCTTTTGTGTGTTCTTTGCCAACACTAGTTAGTTTAAATGACAATTTATAGCACGAAAAATTCTCTAAGAACAAACCACTATATTAACTTGGTAGCCACCCCGCACAGACAGACAGACAGACAGACAGACCAGGGAGTTGTCAAAAAAGGGACTGGTTGTGCCAGTGGACCAGTCACTACTACTGGCATGCTCACTCTACTATACGGAGGTTAAAAAGGGTTGAAAGAGGGGAACAGAGGAAAGAGAATCTTGCAACAAGGACAATACAGTTGACAGTACATCAATGACAAAAAAGAAATAAATTTAAATGACAGCTACTGTTCTGAAGAGAATATGTAAACACGCCACAGGCATTCCAGTCAATCCATTAAACGATCACAACGATGTCATGCAACTAAAAGTGAAGTATATAAATATATAGATGTATTTTAAACATAGTGTGAAAGTTTTACAAACTAGGCTTGATCTCCGCGATGGGAGGCGTTCGAGACCCTGTGAGTCCCTGACTGCCCTCCTTCCCACCAGTCCGCCTACTCCTCCTGCTTCTCTCACTGCCGGAGGCCCTGTCCGTCGTCGCCACCTTTGCCCTTACGGACGCGGCCCCGGCCTCAGCCCTCGAACCTCTACCAGACCTGGATGAGCGGGAGGGCTGGGAGGGCTGGGAGGGCTGGGAAGGCTGGGAGGCGTCCGACAGAGAGGTGCTCCGGGAGGTGCTGTCTTCCTCCGACTGCTCTGTCTGCGTCTTTTTCTCCTCGTCTGACAGGCGGTCCACCAACTTTAGCGTCTCCCCGCTAATGCCTTTAAAGTATTCGATGGTGCGCTTACAAACTTCGCTAGGGTTCTCCTGTCTGTCCTGTCTACATGCTCCCTCAACTGTGACATTGCTGACCTGATGCCTGTCCTTCAGTGGTAGCCGTGCAGGCAACTGTATGACTGCCCTGTCTGTGTCCAGTGCCCTTGTTGGCTGTGAGGTAACCCGAACTGAAACAAGTGAGCTAGTTGTGGCAGCAGCACTGCTCTTTTTAACACCTTTGATTGGTATTCTAGACCTGGGCTCTACTTTGGCTATGGCTGGCTCTCCTCTTTTCCTGACCTCGACGGTCACTGCTTGTTTGGGCTTCTGTTTGCCTATGGCTGTTCCCTGTGTGTGAAATGACCATCCTGATGCTTTCACTGGGAGCCTTGACTTGGGCTGCTTCACTTCACTTTCTTTAACTGTTTCATTTTTCAATTCCTGCTCTTGACTGCTGTTGTGTACTTCTACTCTCTCTTCTAAATCCCTACAGCACAGTGTTTCTATCCTGCTAGCTTTCTGAAGAGTGGGTTCAGAGGAGGACTGCAAATTAAACACCACACTACCACATTGAATGTAGTTGGCCTGAACGCTGGAGGACTCAAGGTTATTATTGTTGTTGCAGTTTTCAGAAGGGTAATCTCTTCTCTCTAACTTGGGCTCAGCATGTCTACTCGACTGGCTTTCTGTACACTGACCCTCAAGACTGATGTATTCTGGCACCATCTGACCCTCTGACATCTCAGCTTTACAATCAGTGAGATCCCCTGAGTCTTTTTTCACAGTTATAGAGGCAGCTATGCCCATTTTAATAGGAGTGCGTAATTTGGGGTCAACCTTAGAGGCTGTGATTGTGCATGAGGAGGCGGTCTCAGCTATGGCTTCACAGGTGGGGGCATCAGTACCAGTATAGCCAGTGTCACTGCCAGGCTGTGCAGGGCTGCATTTTGCTGTTGTTGCTGCTGGTGTTGTTGGTGTAGTGCTGCTGTCTGTGGTAGTATCTATAACCTTCACCATCCCATCTACTGTGGCCCTCTCCCCTGTTTTTGACTGGGAGGAAATTACCCCCAGGATCTTGCCCCCTCTCCCCTTTTCCCCTGTTTTAGGGTCAGAGGAATGCTCACCAATCTGGAAAAATTGAAGCCTCTCTTCAACAAAGTCCCGCTTGCTCATGTCAATAGCACCACTGCGGGTCATCTCAAACATCTTCCCTTCGTGGAAAGGGAAGGGGTTAGGCTCACTAGTCGGTGTGCTCTCATCAGTCGGTGTTCGTGCGGGGGTTGTGTCAGGTGTTGTAGCCTGTGATTTGTCCTCCACCGATAACCCAAAGGGCTTGGGGTCCTCCTCTTTTGTTTTGGACTCAAAAACTCCATCATTATCACCCCCTTTGGTGGACCAGGGGTCAAAGTCCAGTCCTTTGGTGGCAACAGTTTTGAAGGTTGAATTCAGCTCTTCTTCAAGTTGGTAGCCAAAGTAGTTTTCTCCAAAACCCTGCCTATCTGGATGTCTTCCTTCAAGAGTATAATCTTTTTCATCCCCACTGCTTTTCACTGATGAAGTGCTGGTTTTAGTTTTTCCATTATCCCCCCCTTCCTCACATTTCTCTTCCTCTATCACTTCGAGTTTTGACTGACTAAATGAGCGGTCGGTTGTTTTTCCATCATTGGATAGACTAGATGTCTTGGGGTCCTCGCTCAGTCCGTCATCCTCATCCTGAAGGTCATACCCGTCTAAAGAGTCTACCTCAGTTGCATCTGTGTCATGGGAGAACTCAGCAGTGGTTGCTATAGAGCAGTCTGTGATTGACTGGTCATTGCCATTTTGGTCAAAGTCAACATCCTCCCCCTTTACAACACCATTGATTCCAGACTCCTTATTTCCATTTTTCTCGTGTTTTTTTTGTTTTGTGCGTTTCTCTCCCTCCTCTTTCATTTTGAAGGTGTACTTTTTGACAGGGATGGGATGGAAGACAGACTCGTCATCACTAGAGTCGCTATTATCAGCTCCAGGGGGAATAGGGGATGGGGGTTGGACCCTGATGATTGGCTCGGCTAAGAGGTGCCTATCATGCTCCTCTTGGAGGTTGACCTCCATCATCTCGGTCTCTGCCTCAGAAGAAGCACATGACCCCCTTTTCTCAGGGTCTGACTGCTCTGTTTCTAAAGGAGGAGGAGGTGGAAACTCGATATAAGCCAGTCTTTTCTCCTTTGGCTTCTGTCTCTCTCCATCCTGTTTTTTACTGTAATTCTCTGAGGAAGCTAGCTTAGGTTTTTCCTTTGAGGGCTCCTTGTAGATGAAGGTCTTCCCTTCTTCCTCCTCAGACTCCTCTGGGATAGGGCTTGGCATGCCAGGCATGAAGCCTATCACAGAGTCTGGTGTTCTTGAGGTCAGACTCATTTCCTCTGAGCTGGGGGTCTCAGGGGTAACAGGACTTTTCCCAGAGCTGTCCATGAAAGTCACTTGTTCTAGAGTGTCATCTTCTGGACTTCCTTGAGGGGATGGAGACTGCTTTTGCTTGACAGTGTAAAATGCACCTCTAGTCTCATGCACTGTCCTACTCTCATGGCTTACTATCTTTTTGTACGTTCCCAGCTGTCCCGAGGCTGTTTCTTTCTCATACTGCTTTCCCACTTGGATGCTAACATACACAGGTAAGGGTTTAATATCTTTGAAACCCTCTGTGACTACTACTGGAGTTACTTGATCCAAATACTCTACTTGGTCAATATCAACTCCATTACACACTACATTTGACTGGCTACTGTCTGATGAGTCTGTGGATTTTCCCACTGATGATCCATGAGTAGACTTGTTTGATTCAGAGCTGCTGTGTAACCGATTTCTAGCTAATGTAGGTATATGAGACCTCTCATATGGTTCAACAGAGGCATCTAATTTTATAGTGGTGGATTTGTGATTTTCTGGGAAATTAGATGGCTTTCTTACAGGAATTTGTGATTCCGAGTTTTTTTTTAGACTATCATTGCTATTTGGACTTTCTCGGACAACAAATTCTGTGTAGATTATTTTCTTGGTGGTTTCTTGTCTTTGGGAATCACTATTGTTGCCATCTTTCATGGAATCATGGATTAAAGAATGAGATAATTTGGGAGATTGGGGCTTATAGTTGCCATATTCTTGGCTCTCCCAAGTTTTGAATAACTTTTTCTCTTCCTTATCTTTTCCACTGGTCTCATTCTTGGTTGAGGAGTTGCTTGTTTGGCTATCAAGACATCTCCTCTGGTTTCCTGGACTATCTGGAGTTTTTGGAATGTTTGAACCAGCAAACACCTGATACACTGGTAGCCTACTTTCCTGGAGTTTCCTAATAGGAGGATTTGAATTTTGGCCACCCTGAGGACTCCTATCTTGCCTTTGAGCCTCTTGCTCAAACTTTAACCTTGCTGCACTCACTTTGGAAGAGGACATTTGAAAAGATTTAGGGCTTTCACCTGTGCTTCCCTGTGATTTACCATCTCCTTGTTTTCTTCGGTCTGAATCGCTGTACTGCAGCAATACTCTCCTCTCTGGACTGCTCGGTAAGCTGGCACATTTCCTGTCGCTGGAGCTGAACCGGTCTCTGAGCCTTTCTCTGCTCCACTCTTCCCCACTACCCCCATTCCTATAGGCTGACCTCTCTGGACTGCTGTGTGTAGAACTGGGCCCTGACCGTGATTCTCTGAAGTCTGGTCTACGAGATTTTTTCTCTGGAGATGAGAGCTCATCGTTGAGCTGTTCTGTTTTATCGCGAAAGAATTGAGAGACCTCACTGAGTTTTTCCTCTGCCTCCTTTACAGTCCTGTCCACTCTGTCCTCATAGATAAGCTGTTCTCTGTCCTTATTCTGTGTGTCATCTGACACACGCATCCAAACAGACTGCTTTGGACTACCAGGCTCAGAAGAATACTGCAAAAGTGTCAGCTTGTCAAAGTTATCATCAACATTGGCCATTCTTCCAGATTTGTCAAACACATTTCTTGACGACCTGAAGACATACTCTGTCCTTGGCCCAACTGATCTACCCTCACTGTGACTGCTTCTGTCTGGTGAGTGGAAGCGAGACCTATCTCTCAGGTATTCCTCTGTGTCAGAATGAGACTGGTCAAATTTCTCTGAGAGTAGCATTTTCTCTGCAAAATTATAAGACTCTCCCCTAAGCTCTGATGATTCATCCTCATTGTACTCAACAGATTGCTGACTAAGTAGCTTTAGTGTTTTGTAAGAGTCATCTGCCATGAGCTGGGCTGAACTAGGACGACTGTCTTCCTCTTGTGACATGGGTGTGTTTACTCTGGGTGAGTCAAGATACACTGGTAGCGATTCCTCAGGCTCCTCTTCTTCCAGTCTATTCCCTGGATAGTAATACATTTCCTTCTCTGCGTGGTTTTTCGTCTCTCTGATGATGACCTCCGTGGGTTCTGCTTTATTGCCTTTTTCAATGTGCACCTCAATTATTCTTTCAACTTTAGGTTTGGAGTTGATGTCCTCCAGGACCCTTTGTGATGTTTCCTCATTGCCAGGCTTGTGTTCAAACAGTCCAACTAGCTCTCTAGATGGGTCCTTGCCTGACTGAAAGGCCTTCATTATGTCATGCACAGACATAGTTTCCTCACATCTCTCCGATGCTGCCTCTTTGCCATGCTGTTTGTGGTACACCATCCTAGTGGTGGTAGTGATGTGAGTCTCCTCCTTAACCCTCATCCCCTTTCCCATTGGATCTTCATCAGGGCTGACTTTTATTGAGTAGCATTTATTCTGTTCTGGAGTTGTAGCTTGATTCAGAGATCCTTTAGCATCTGAATCAATATATCTGACAGGCTGTACATCCTCCATTGCAGGTTGTTTGCTGTCCTCTGGGGGCTCATAGCTCCTGATGACATGGACAACCTCAGTTCTAGTCTCAGTGATCACTGGGGGAACTGGGATATCCTGAAAAAGGGCCTTGGGGCCCATGCCTTCTGCGCTCTGAGGGGCAGAGGGTGTCCTTTCACTCCTGGTCTCGAAGCCACTGTCTGAGAGCGGGCTTTTATCCTGTTCATGTGAGATATCATCAGGGGATTCAAGCACAGTATCTGCTCCAAATAGTGCATCTGCTACTTTACTGATCTCTTTGTCTGAAGCTGAAGAGCGCATGTTTGTTGGCGGCATTTTGAGTTTATGCTCCTGAACTGCTATGGTGGGTTTCAGGACACGTTTCTGCTTCTCCTTGCCCTCCCCTTCTCTCTTGCCCTCATCTGGTTTATGCTTTGTTTCAGGCATTTTGGAGAAAGAGCTGCCACCAACATCATTGACCAGGTAGTCAACTACTTTGGAGAGATTGAAATCTCTATCTGGTATTGTTTTTGATTTGGTTTGAGGAACCACAGTCTCATATCTTGGTGGATAACTCCAATTACTTGGTGGTTGTTCAACTTGTACTTTTGAGAAGTGTATGTCATCCAAAGAACCCCTTGGCAGGGAAACTCTACCATCCTTCACAGCATCTTTAGCAAGGATTTCACTCACTTTTACCAAATCTTGTTTTACTTTCTCCACAATCCTATATGGCTCCTCGTCCTCTATCTTAGCCTCTTTGGGAGAATCAGACTGAAATCCTTTATTGGCTGTGGAATTTGGGTCTGTCTGTAAAATGGCTGACATACGTATCAAGTCCTCTTTCATTTCAGCTACATCCTTCAGAATTTCTTGGCTGGATGACAGTGGTGATGTGGTGTTTGATTTCAGGCCAGCAGAGAAAAGAGGGGCTTTGATAGGGGAAAGAGTTCTGGCAAAGGAAGACTGCAACTGAGCATTCACCTCAGGGTGCATGGTCTTCCGTGGGGACAGAAGTGCAGCAGCTGACTTGGACACCTCAGGTAACTTTTTAAAATGGGTCTCTGGCAGCACATTAATAACAGAGTACACTGGAACAGTCATTGTGCTGGATGTTACAGCGGTGGTGGCATTAGGAGAGGATCTTAGAGATGCATACAGGGAATTAGAAGCTGATGATCTAATAGACTGATATGAGGAGGATGCGGAGGAGGACAAGGACTTCAATGTGCCATAGCCTGCAGAACAAGAATTCAATGTTTTTTCAACCTCATCAAAAGCTGCGTTGACACTTGTAGTCGCAGCATTGGTGGTTGCTTGTATTCTCTCTTGCAGACTGCTTGTGAGATGAGATGTAGGGGATGAAGAGCGGTACTGTGTAGGTGACACAGTTCCATTGATCAGAGCTGCAGCACTTGGAGAGGTGTTGGATTTAAGTGGTGATGAAAGAGCGGAGAACAGGTTTCTTGCAGGGCCGATAGCATCTGCAGCGAAGGAACGCACAGATGAGAGACCAGGGACTGTTTTTATAGGTGAGGAGGAAGATGCTGTGCCACTAGAGCCCGCCATAACAGTCTTGTACGGCAGAGGTGAACTGAACATACTCAGAGAAGATTTAGGAGAGGTTGGTGGTGTCAGGCCTATGGATGTTCTCTCAAGAAGAGGGCTTCCTCCTCCAGAGGCAGTTAAAGGAGGGGTCCTAGCAGACAATGCAGCCAGTCCTTTCATAGATATCGAATCTGGGGCACTTTTACCTGGTGAGGCCAGGGGACTGGGGGTGACCTGGACTGGATACTGGGCTTGCTGAACTACAGTTTTTATAGGAGAGGAGATGGTTCTGTAAGATCGGATGGGAGAGGCCATGTCACTAACTGACTTAACAGAAGAGGCAGGGGATCCAGGGATGTTGGTCTTGATGGGGGAGGCAGAGTTGATGGACCAGACAGACTTTAATGGAGAGGCAGAGGGCGTGTTGGATGACGAACTGGAGAGGGAGCCAAACCCAGACTTGGCTTGGCCAGGGACGGCGACAGGAACAGGCGACCACGCCTGATAAGATCTCGTTGAAAAGACAGGTTTGTGAGGGTAGCTAGAAGGCTGTGTTCTCGGCGAGCTTCGATCAGTTGTTTCTTCAACAATAATTTAAATGAAAAGCAATAAGGAAGTAAACATAAAATGTAACGGAAAATAATTTGAAATAAAACATAAAAACCAGAAAGAGAAATTTGAGTCAGTCAGAAACAGTATCATTCACAGGAGCAAGACAAAATTTTACAAATTTTACATGAAATGTAAGAAAGGCCCTTATTCAAAAACCCAGGATGATATGACAAATGATGATCTAAAATCATGACTAATGACAAAATGCACCCAATAAACAATAGAGCATGTAGAGGAACAAAAACGCTTGACATGGTAGAGTTGACAAAAAAAATAAGTGAAATGAAAACAAACAAACAAACAAAAAAAAAACATAATTCCATTGACTTTTGATGTGCTTATTTTCCAGTATTTGCCTCCTTGCAACAGTGCCTTTTACTGTACATGTTTGATTGACGTGTTTATCCTTCATTTGGTTCATTTTCAATGCCAGAGATGACCCCATAAGTGCATACCAATAATAAAAAAATATCACTTTACTTGTTTGGTCATAACTTAAAATAAAATATGAGGTTGCACTTTACAAAAAGTAACAATAAATCAGCCATTCAGGCCTGTCCAGTACGTCCTCTGTTTTCAGTTTAATCAATAATTGCCAAGATTTACCTATGAATATATTCTAAATCTTATCAAATCAATGTCAACAAGATTTTAGATTTCAGTAAGGCTCAGACAGACAAGGTTGGAATAATAAAACAAAAGATAATACCTCAGAGTTTTTAAAACATCTGTGATCTGATTTTACACAAAGCGTAGTCTGAAATCTGTTCCTTAAATATATAATGGCTGTGTGGAAATGTATCCCAATATTTTGTAAATGGCAAAAATAAAATATTGTAGAAAAATCAATCAAGTTAATGTAAAGTGCAACCTGTTTCCACATTAATATACACAGCCGCACACAATCTTAAAGCCAATAAGAGTGAAATGGCCATTAAAAGAATGAGAACAATTCAAAAGAATATTTTTATTCAACATGAATTAAAACATTTTTTGTTCAAATGATAAATGAGCAGACAGACATTGAATCCCAGTGTTTCCACAAATGTAAAATGACATAACAGTTGAAAGAGGGAGACTATTTTTCAACATGGGGTGGGTAAGCAAAGCGTAACACACAGTAAACCATGCAAATGTTTGATGAATGACAGATGTTCAAAGAGTATATGTCAGGTGAATAGAATAAATGATTGATGAACATGTTTTGTCAGGTAGATCTCTGTCTATACTATGGGTATATGAAAAAAATGTGTACACTGTATAAAGGGACCTTTAGACACTAAAGCTGATTAAAATCACATAAATATCTGAAATCAATTAAAAATTTCATGTAAGTGAAAATGGCAAACTCACTCGCTGCTGGGTCGGTCAAATAGCTGTAGCGCTTACGCAAAGCTAAGGAGGCAAAGGTATGACGTCGCTCTGGCTTTTCAGTCTGAAACAAACAAAAAAAGAACAAAAGATGCTTCAACATAAAAATATTGTGAAATGCTATTCTAATCTATCAGAATTAGGTCTAAATGATAATGTTAACTTGTTAACTTTGTTGCAGTGCACGAATACTGTGCTGTTTTTAGTGACTCAGTGCATGCTGTTAGTCCTGGCACGAGGAGGCACAGCAGGTGTACTGTAGTGTCTACTCTGGGGAGTAACAGACTGTTTTCCTGCATTTCTTCACTCACTGCATTTCTCAATGTCATTGCAATGAAATAACTACAGACAATGTGTGCTTTGTCTGTAGGCCTACTCCAGTAAGTGGTAAGCATGGGCAAAAGATAGGTCCGGTATCTCAAACGAATGTCCTCATATCATGAAGATGCCTTCCTCAGGTCATCATTAAATGTGGTGATATGGTACTTTCTTAAAATTCAAACAATAGTGGTAATTGGGTCAAATTTTAATATTAGGACAGCGGTGCATATTCAGCCAAGTCTCTAGGAATTATGTTCATACTGGACAATTCTTTTAGATGATTTACAGTATGCACCAACATCTAGTGCCAATGCAGTTAGTAGTGTGTCCTTTATGTAACAAAGTGGAAAGTGAAGGAGTGGAGGTTGGTGTGATGGATGTGAGTCTAGTGTGTCTTTCATGGCTGTGACCAAAGTTCCCTCTCAGAGAATCAATGTTGGTTTCTGAAAGTATGACCACAACCTTTTGCAAGCTTTAACCAAGTAGCTTGCCTGACTTTAACCATACTGTAATCACACCGTAGTTGCAATGTGTGGTTGTTTTTAGGATATATATTTTCATGTTGGCACTGAACATTCAAAAATCCTGTCAGTGAACATAAACTGGGTGCTGCATTGTCCAATATCAACATTCAGTCTGACGAGTGGGTTGATATATTTATGTAGAGGGAACATAACACATATGGTCACTACAAATAATGTAAATACTCAAACACAGAAACAGCCTTATCTCCCCTTGATCAAACTTTTGCTTTGACATGCAGCTGAGAGAGTTAATATTCTTCGTTAAACACAAGCCAAGGACAATGGTGAAGAAGGGAAACCCCAAATACAACAAAATGACTAAGTAGACAAATGATAAGCGTTAGGGTTTCATCTTTAGCCCGAAAAAAGATACCATAGTCCTGTGCGAAACTTCCTATGAGTTAATAGTAAGGATGGAGACATGGTGATATCCTGTGGAACATGTATGGAAAGGAAGAGAGATGAAAAACAAGCTGAGGCGTGGCACAGCAATTGGCTCCAGTGGATTTGGGATGAAGACAACAATAAATAAATCCTTGCTGATTACAACAACTGCCATTTCCACTCGTGCACTACAAGGGGTCACTTCAGCAATGACGTAGCTGTGTTCATGAAAACGTGCATCTTTCACACCAAGGTACCGTACTGAGACAAAATATTTGCGACACGCGTATTTACTACAGCATTTGCAGTAAAGCCAACAGAAAGGACGACAAAGAAGAAGCAGTTCCATGTGATGATGAAGAATCTGTTTTACCTCATCATCAGGATCAGACTCCATATCCTGTGGTATTCCAAGATGCATTGCAGGAGAGGAGAAAGATGACACAATGGAGAGCAGGGACGTTATAGTGAGCGGGGAGGTGGAAACGAAATTCAGGGGATGAAAATGGAGCAGCAAAAACAACAAAAGGCATCAGAAAAAATCTTTGGGATTAATACAAAATAAACAGCAACGTAACAAAAGCAAAAGCAAAATAATTTCAGTTTCTTGTGATCCATCAACACCACAACAAACATACGAATGAGAAGTGTCTGGATTTTTTTTTTTTTTTTTTTTTTTTGCAGAATTGGTGTGTGCCCACATTAAGCCAGGCGATAGAACAAAGCATGGTGTGGCTGCATGTGTACGTTGTGGGAGTCCAATGACTGGCACAGGCTTTAACACTAATAAAAGACACAAGCAGCAGGCAGTCATTTCTAGACCAAATGAACTTCAATGGCTTCTCTTGATATCAGGACACTTTCTGTATTTCATTTACATGTAGGTGATGTGATATGGCCTAAAAGGAAGACCTATTCAGACATGGTGGTCCTACCTTCTTGTGGGATGGCAGTGTGATATTCAAATTGCATATGGCAGTCTGTGGAAGGCCTTTGCTGCTTTTAGGCTCTCTCAGGAAGGAGAGGCGGCCACACGGCTCCTGGCCCATATCTCTGATCTGCAAAAGACGGCAAAAAGGCTGCATCACGAGTCGACCGCGACAAGAATTTCAAGAACAACCCAGCTGAGTGAAAAACTCGGGGGGGGGGGGGGGGGGGGTTGACATACAGTACAAAGATATGAGGATCAATTTCTGAGTGGGCATGCACATTAAAAGACTAGGGCAAAAGTTGAGTTACAGAGTGTTTCTCTTATCTGAGAGAATAATCAACATTCACTTTCACTTCATTCTGCAGTAAGACACTGTGGTATTTTCTCTTTCACAGGAAAATTCCTACTGCTATGAATAACAGCTAATGAGGAAAGGATGATGATTGCGGACATAATTCAATCAGCAAGGCAACCAGAGTGAACAAGAGACAGTAACTACTAGCAGAGAGGGAGAGAGAGAGAGAGAGAGAGAGAGAGAGAGAGGGTGCATTTCATACCTTCACGTTGAAAGGAAGTCTGTTTTCTTTGAAGGAGTAGAAGTTAAAAACCAACTGCTGCCCACTTTTGGTGAGAGGAGACAGGTTGCCATAGCAGTCCACATGGATAGGCTTGCCCTCGAGAACCTACAGAAATTAATTGGCCCCAAATAAACAACATAAATACAATATAATGGATTTTTCAGTTAATTTTTCAGTTTATTACACAGAGATTCCACCGGGCTTCGCTGGGATGTGGTTTTGTTCTTTCCTCCGCACGGCCTCATATCCCACTGAGTGTTTCAGAAGCAGAGCAGTTTCCCTGCCTGATGTTTGTGCTTCTATCGTAGGTGAGTGGGCTGCTTAGTTAAATAGCTTCCTGTTTTTGCTTGTTTTAATTGTTTATTGATGATATATGATTGAGAGTCAGCACAGGGTGTTTTATTTTGAAAGTGGACCAGATTCTCTATGCCGTTCCTGTGTCTGACTTCCTGCCTGGCTCAATCTGATCTGTGCAGCTTGACGCAGCTTCCGTCAAAAATAGACTGGATGGGTATTCTACCCGGAGCAGAGTGGAGAGCCGCTGTTCTGAAACGTGTTGCGGTGCTTCTGTTGGAAAAACAAGCATTGTGTGGAACGGCTGCGATCAGCCTGAGCAGCCATGTCACAGCCAGAACACGATGCAGCCGTGCCCGGTGGAATTTGCGGGTTAGACCCACTTATTGCAGCGTTAGCAAGTCCACGTGAACATACAAGCCCACCTCAATATCTTTGCTCCGAGCCACTTCCTCAAAGTTCTCCTGCTGCTCGAGCGTCTTGTCCACCTTGTCGTCTGTCATGCAGAAGCAGCGCAGGCGAGCCTCAATGGCGTCGTTCATCTTGGCGAACACCACAAACTTGGCCAGGTACGGCACGCAGATCAGCTCCCGGTATAACTGAGACGCTAGACTCACCGTCTCAGGAATCTGGTGACAGTCTGCGAGCCAGAACCTGAGGAGAGATCGGAGGAAAGAGGAGAAGAAGGGGGGGGATTAATTCTGAAAGTCAGCCAGGTGAGCAACAGCCTAAATCTGCACTGCACATTCAAACCACTTCTGTATCACACATTTCTCGGGACAAGTGACCATCTTAAGGAATAAATCAAACAAGCTGGGTCGTTCTTCTGAAGGGTGAACACATGACAGCTGTGTAGTAATCTAATTACAGAGCACCTAAGGGTGTTTAGTTAATATCAGGCTGCACACTCGCCGCATGATTCAAATCTGGTTAGGAAGAGACTTCATGACTTTGCGTACCGTAAGCAAGGAGTTCATGTGCTGAGGTCAGTTTAGCAGCCTGATTATTAGGCAGACCGCAACAATGTGCGGTTGATGTGATGTTGTACCGCTTGTGTAAATGTGTAAGGAAGGAGGTGTTAGTGTGCAGGGCCACAGAGAAAAATATTTGTTTAAATAGAGAGTCTGGAGGAGAAAAACCAATAACATGTTAATACATGTTATTGGTCAACAGACAAGAGGAGAACTCGCTCTGCTTATGAAAAAAGGAGATGCTGAAGTAAAAACTGTCCATTTGAGTGCCAACTGACAGTCATTTGAGTTTTCCTCTTGTGATAGCTTCACTGCCAACTTCCCGTTGCTTTACAGTTCTGCACTGTCAACATTTTGAGGCCCTCTGAGATGTCTTCGAGCGTAGATTTAAAATTCCTTGCATTTACTGTTTGTATCTTCCAGTGATAGAGTAAGTGGTCGGACTCCAATTAACTACTCTTTTCATTAGCCATTCATCTGCTAATTATTTCCTCAGTGATTAATTTCACAGGTCTTCAAAGATATTTAGTTTACAATTATACAAAAACAACAAAAATATCAAATGTATATATTGTGTATGCATGTCTCACCTGGCCGACACATTTGTGGTGAAGGAGACGCAATCGGTTACAAAGGACAGTGGTGTGGTCCCGGTGATGTCCTCCCACTGGGCAGGGGACGTCCCTCCTGTGTGAAACAGCAGCCAAAAGATGAGCTCACTGCCTTTCCAGCCTGGCCACTGTTTTAGCTTTCATAATCCTCGTCCTTTTATCTTCTCAGCTCTTCATCTTCCCTCCATCGATCAGTAGCTTCTGACATCAAAGTAGGCCTGATGTGCCCACGGCTATTCACTTCATGGTGACTCTGAGTTGCTAACTCTGGTTCATGTATAATAAATGGATAAACAACTGCCTGGTGTCTCAAATAACATTTATTAGCATCAAGTGCACAATGACTGTAAAACTACTTGCATGAAACTACTCAATAAACTAGTTAGTCCTGCAGAAGCATGATGGATAGAGGCAGCGTCGGCGTTGTCATGCTCTAGTTATTTCGAGGGCTACTTGCCTGTGATGCTGCAGAGCAGACGCAGGCAGGGTGCAGAGTCGCCTCGGTGGCCGCTGGGATGGCCTTCTGCCGATCTAGGGGGAACAGGGATTGTCATCGTGATCGGCTTGTGGAACTTCCTCCTCCTGGGCTCCACAGTGACGATGGGGCTGAAGGTGGCTCTGTTCCCAAGGACCGCTCTCACCATGTCATCTGGCACAGGCTGGGCCTAAACACAAACACAGGAAGACAGAAAGAGAACCATAATGTTTGTTTGTTGATTAAACTTTGAGAAGTAGTCTGTCAAACTTTTCCTGAACTTTCCGTGAAATGAAAGGATGGAGGCGGAATCAAATATTCAACCAAAAATAGGTCACGTATAAATAAATAATAAGTCAGTGAACAGTTTTTTGCAACAAAAATGCAAAGTCATGAAACAGCTTAAATTTGAGCTGATCCACGGAGTCCTCCTGTACCTGCAGGCCAACACGGATCCTCTTGGTGAGCGCCCCCTGTGGGAACGAGGCCTGGACCATGGGCACGGTGCTGCTGGACAGCAGGCCTCCGTCAGGACCCATGTGGTTAGACTCCTGCTTGATCCGCGACACCACAGCAAAATACTGAGGAAAATCTCTGGTGACAATGCGGCAAATGCGCTTCTTCTCTAACTCAGCAGGACTGTCCAGCTCTGTGACAGAAAACATCGCTTTCAGAAATGTGATTTAAAGCAGCCGTTTATTGTTATTATCTCTTTCCTACGAAGCCATTAAATATACACTCTGTCTTTATGAATGCATTTCAATGTAAGGTCATATTGAGGTATGACATTCTGGTCAGTGTCACTATAATAGAAGACATTAAAAAGGCTAAACAGATTTAATAAAACAGAAAAACATTCTTCTGTAGTGAAAATCTGACTTTCCAGGTCACCATCTGACATATTGCCCATATTAGGGACAAAAAACCTGTCTTTGATCTAACAGTTGGACCACGCTGAACAACCTTTCCTTTACCTTCATCCATTCCAGTAAGCAGCTCAGTGAGGTCTTCTGGTCTGGCGTCAGACTGGTGCTCCTTCCACGTGTCACCATTTTCACTCCTCAACACGATCAGCTCCCTCTCTTTCCCCCGCATGGAACCAAAATGAGGGATCTCCACAATCACAGGCCTGAAAGAGGCAGTACAACACAATAAAACACAGTTTGAGGAAATACTCAAACCATAAACTAAAGTTTATCTGAGAAAGGCTGTCTGTTTTAATGAGAATTTCTGGTTAATTAGCTGCACTCTAATCCATAACCATTCTCTGAGTCATGATATTTTAAGAAGATACTGAAAAATATCCTCTGTGATTCGCCCCCTGCTCTGCTGAAAACCGCAACTCATCGACACAGAAAAAAAGAAGTCCCAAACGTCCTACCCAAGGAACTGAGCCCCAGCTGGTCCGACCTCCACCAGGCGGCTGACCAGGCCCTCTCCCTCCACCATGGGTGGGGGGTAGGCCAGCTTGTGCCTTTTGGCCAGGCGGCAGGTGATCCGTGTGGGCGCCGTGCACTTCCTGGGGGGAATGATGATGCGCATGCCATTGTGGCGGCTGCCTCTCATGGAACCACCTCTGGCATCCACCATGAAGCTGACCAAGAACCTGCCAGATGAAGAAGAACGATGTCAGAGGAGGAAAAGAAATCACAGACAGAGAGAAAGATAGACAGAAGCCATACCATGGACACAAGTGAGGAGGACGATTCCCATGCTGTGATCACCGTACACCCAAACAAAAGTAAGGAAAGGGGAGAAAAGAAAAAAATAGAGAAAGAGCAAAAGGCAGAACGACAGAAAAAAAAGATGCTTTGAGTTCTGAAAGTTGGCAGTTCTCACCTTCACCTGCCTCGATTCAGAACATAAAACGCTGTCTGAAACTAAACAGGGTGCTAATAAAGTTCAAAGTTTAGTTTCCAGCTCTGAGGCTGAAGGTGAGACTGTTGCCAATGCTTCAGTTCCCCTAAAGCAGCATTCAGTGATCAAATATTAAACACCTGCACAGATGTTTCACCAACATCGGGTTAATGTGATTAATACAGTGTGCGATGTGTCCCATTCTTCAAATTAAGAACACTGGCACGACATTAATATAAGTATTGACACAAGTAAAGAGTGAGGATGGAGTGGGGGTGTGGGCTTAGAAAAAAATTAGTTTATGCACTATTTATGAGCAGTCCTTATGCCTAAAGCCAGATGTGGCTTGTGTTGTGTTATTGGTTGCTTTTCCTATACTGTGTGTTGCAAATAGCCTGTAAGGTTTTGAGGAAGAAAGAGAGAGAGAGAGAGAGAGAGAGAGAGATGGCACATCAATGAAAGAATTCCAAACACGCCGACTACACACTTCTAATATCTAGGCAGTGCAAATGAAACACCAGACCACACGGATGATGTGAGCACAGACTGGAGGAGGAAGAGGAAGGCTAAAAGGAGGAGAGAGAGTGACGAGATGAGCGGGGGAGACAGAGGTGGAGGAGTGAGTGACATCACTGCGGCATCACGGGTGAAAGCAGCGAACTCAGTCATCACCTGGAGTCATACTGAGGGAGCGGGGAGGAGAAGCTGCAAAATAAACACATGGAGGCAATGCAGGAGGCAAACCCCCAGAACCTAGTTTTAGTATCAGAGTTTCAGTCACTGTTGGGATCTGTAATAACTACTGAAGATCAAAGAAAGATTCAAAACCACAGGGGTGGAAAATCAAGGGAACGGAAAACATAAACGCACCGAGGACAAAATGACAAAAATAATATATAAATAGACAGACACACACGTGATAATGAGACAAAAATAGAAATAAAGAACCCAAACTGCACATGACAGATCCCAGCATTTCATTTCTGAGAAGAACATCGTCAAAAGGATGCATCAAGTTCTGTGCAAAGACAGCACTGTTAACATTTGATAGCGTCATATATTCAAAGTACCACATGAGAGCAAAATCTTATCAGTTTAAACAAATGGAGCGTATGAGCCATGAGTCTGCACTTTGTTTCTGCGATGACAGAAATAGAGCGCGTCAGCGAACGTGCCGGGTGACTTCTGGAACATGTCCCTCGACTTATGGTATGACATGAGCGCTTTGGAGGATGAACTGTGTTGTTTGCTGCTGTAATGTCATGTGTACAGTAGCAGCACTGCAGAAGTCCCCCACAGCCCTGCACCTTGTCTGCATCAGTGCTGCAGGGTTTGCTGAATATTGACTCTTAGGGGGAGAACAAAGGACAATACAACAGTTGTGTGTGGTAAGCATATAAAATGTGTGATTTCTGAACCGGTGGATGTACAAGCAGTTCATGTGCCTGTATACATGCACCGAGCTTGCGCATGTTGTTAATGTGTGCTGGTACAATATATCTTGACCGATAAGAGGAGACAGAGCAGCTGTTCTTACCCGGAGTGAATGGGGCTGGACACAGTGTTGTGGCTGTGGTCCATGGTGTCCGGAGTCCAGCTGTAGCGCCGCATACACTCCGAGCTGTAGTCTCTGGTCACAGCCAGGTGCTGGTGAAGAGGATAGAGACGGAGGAAAGGCAGCAAAGATTGAAGGTGAACGAGGGGCGTGAAGAACAACGAGGATGAAGAGGGAAAAGTCAAGATGGAGAAGATGAGAACGATCGAACGCAGGCAAATGATTGAGCAAAACAGAACGAAGAGAGGGAGACAGAGGCAAGCTAGTTATTAATCATTGCACGGATGTAACAGTTAACAGCTGTGACCCTCTCTTCTTTTTTTCACAACCCTGGAGTCATGCATGGTATGGAGCAATGAGCTGATAACATTTACAGCTTCTTGACTAACATTTCAACAAAACTTGTCGCCATTATCCACAGTCTGACCACAGTCTGACAAAAAGACAACAACAGTAAATGAGCTACTATAACTGTGCTGTGGCACTGAAATGTGCAGCAATGAACAAACGGAAATCAGCTGTAATGAATCGTTATATATGTGAATCACGGGAACTCATAAAGCAGCACGAGAACGACCATTCAACAAAACACAGTCGGAATGGAATGAGATGAGAGTGGCGCAGACCCAAAACAAACAAATACACAAAGACCAAAACTCAAGACAAATGTGAGCTGAACCACCGCGACGGAAAAAGTGAGGAATGAGTCTGACACCCATGAACATTTTATACCTTATTGAGCGGGTCAACCAAGTAGGAAATGTCTTTACAGACACTCTGAAGCTTAGGGGAGAAGAGAGACAGTTCAGAAGTCACGCTGAGGCCACTGTGTGGTCCAGACGAGTGATTTATGGTGCTTTATTTCACTAAAGGATCCAATTTCTACTAAAGAAAACATGATCTTATCTCTGTGAAGATGAGACCGACCTACTAGATTTAGGCATCTAAATTCATTCAATCACACTATAGATAGTAGCAGGTGTGACTGTAACCCAAACTTCACAGATCATATGTAGCAGATTATAGTACGATGGAACTGAAACCGTGTATTTTCAGTTACATATCACTTTAATGGGAAGCTCTTTAGAAGTCCAAGACATTTGCTCATTCTGTAAAAGAAGAGAGGTGAGGTAAGGGCATATTTTGGCCATGTATAGTTTGTGATCTTGAGTGATCTTGTCACTGTAGGTTATAATACTAATACTGTTCATAATGTAAGAGGTTACAGTCCTGTTTTCACTCCTCGCCGTCAAAACAAGTGTTGGACAGACGAGACAAGCTCTGCAGAGCTTTTTTTCCATGAGAAAGCAGAGGGGGGGCCTCCCAAAGCCCTTAAGTTTGAATAAACTCCTCGTCAAGGTGCTGTACACTCACCCTCAGCACTTTGGCAAAAGCAAGCACGGCATCAGCACTGCTTCTGTTATGACCTTTGTGCAAGACAAGGAAAGCTACCTTGCTCCCTGCTATAATTCTACTCAGCCTGTTTTCACAAGGCCACTGACAAAAAGACAGCTAAAGCTTGAAAAACCGCCAGCTAAAGACACCAAAGAAGGTGATCAGAGACTGAGAAAGAGAATCAGGTTTGGTATAAACAGTGAAAACGGACGAGAAACAGCACAGAAAACATGAGGAGGACAAGGAATGGATCTTACCGTGTCCTTTGTGGGGGCCAGAATCTCTTCAATCATCATGCTGTCCCGTGCGAAGGAGCTCCGGTTGAGTGTGTTGGACCTATCCGAACTGAAGGAGCGGAGGCTACATGTTACCACGCAACCCAGAGCCGCGGGCAACAACAAGTGATGGGCAGGGGAGCACGACATAAAACAAAAAGCAAGGAATCCATTACTACATGCAACCTCCAGGGAACCAGTTTTCTTACTGGACAGAGAGAGTCCTACAGTGACAAGTGGAAAATAGAGAGAAGCGGAAGGGCCCGCGGTTGAGCAAGGATCAGATACTGCAGCAGGTTATTCAGAGATGGAAATGAGTGTGAGGTCAGTTTGTTTGCATCAAGAGATAGAAGGGAAAGAGGACGAGACTGAAAGATCATTTCTACGTGAGGGCGTGGTCGACGTGCATCACGAACACGGATGTAACTAAGTCTATCTAAATGATAACATATGACACATTAGCGGACTGTGCAGATGTGCACCTGGCTGCCAGGTGAGAGTCGCAAGAAGTCGCCGTGCAGCTCTTTTATTGACAGCAGCAGAAATAAGACTTACTCCAAAGCATATCAAACTGTTAAATCCCACTTGAGCTGGAAGAGCGACATCGCTTTATTCTAAGATTAGCAGCTGACCCAGACCTGTTTCAAGGTCTGTTTCAAGGAGCAGCAACATACAAAAGGGAAGCTGGTCTTTTCTGTCTGCCTTGCTGCAGTCTGCTTTATGGCTGTGCGTGTGGTGACGTGTGCCTATTTTTGCAGCCACTCACTCGATGCGGTGCTGTAGATTCCTTTCAGGGTTTTTTTTTTTTTTTTCTTGTGCTGTTTTTGCTACGGGGATTTGATCAGCGCTAAAATGTTTGTGCGAACTCACAGTCACTTGAAATCGTGTGTGTAGAGACATGTGAAGAACATATACGATGTGTTTCGTGCACTCTGAGGGGCGTCCAAAAAGACACAATCCCAGAGACAAAGCAGACAGCTCTGTGCCTTATTTTGTCAGAGTGTATTACTGTATGTGTGTATGGATGTGTCCTGTGTGTGTGTGTGTGTGTGTGTGGAGGGGGGGGGGGGCGGACGGGTCAGAGCGAGGGGGAGAAAATGCAGAGCTCAGCGTGTTTGAGTGGGCACACTATTCAGCACAGAGAGAAGCCTTTTATTCAGCACAGCCTGCCTACCCCACCATCGAAGTTACCAAGCAACTCTGCATGGCCTGAATGGACTCGCTGGCATGGCAGCGCGGTGCTACGACCCACACCCCCCACCCCAAACCCCCCCACTGCTCATAGCCAGACTCTGTTTGTTCTTCACAGCTTCCTCCTCTTTCTCATTCTGTCCATCCTCCTCTCCTCCCTAAATATGCCCTCTTTTCCATTTCCTCTATTTCTGCATGTCATGGCCCCTACCAGCACTCTGCTTTTAATGCTGCCTGCGCTAGCTCTATTTCAGAGCCATGCTGCTCGGACTCGACTGTGTTCGCCCTTCATTTCACTCAAAGGAAGACTTCTTCCACGTTTTCTCTACCTTGCTGCCTTCCTCTTACCCCCATCCTTCTCCGTCACCTCCCTTCCTTTTTCCACACCACTCCATTCATTTTACTGTTCGCAGATCAAGTCTGCCTTGTTGTAAAATGCACTTTTTTCATGTTTTCATCTGTTTCCCATGAATACACCATATTGCAAAAAGTAAGACGAAATATCCTAAATTAATATACGCTTGTTTTTTTGTCTGACAAGATCTTCTTACCAGGCACTTTTTCAGGGTTTTTTGACCTTAACTATCTTAATAAGACAGTGTAGCTTCTTCTACATTTTATCACTGATGCTGATTTAGCGCTTAAAACTTGAATGTCCAGAATCACAAAGCTGTTTGATCAAGTACAAAACTGCTTTGTCGAAGTCAGAATTTCTTTGCATCCAGACAAATGTTCTTGTTTTTAGTTCTTTGAGACTCAATTTCTTGTTTTAGAAATCTTGGCCAGTGAAATTTTCCAGCTCTGTTGGCAGATGATTTTGCTCATTTTAAGTAATATTTCCTTGTTTTTTTTTCTTCTTGCTTCTGAGAGCTGAGCTTTTGCAGTGCAATGGTGCTATGTTTTTAGCGAGGCGCCTGCGTGTACTCAAAGAGACAACTGTTTGAGTCTTTGTGCGTCCATGTGAGTGTTTGCACGTGAACACATCTGTGTATGAGTGTCTCTCCTTGATGTGTGTGGGGGATTTCTAAATTCCACAGTAAAGTTTCCATCTCTGCAAACCATGATTTAACCTCCAGAATCATCCCGAGTAATGCTGGGACATCTCCAATTGCTAACACATAAATAGGGCAGATAAAAGGGATGGATTATGAACAAACGGATGTGTTTGATCCCTGGAAGTTACACTCAGGGGCACTATCAAAATATAGTGCCACTTGATAAAAAGCCACATCAAAAAGTTAAGGGATTAGGCCACACAACTAAAAAAGAAAAAAAAAAAAAAAAGAAAAAGAAAAAGAAAAAAGGTGCGGCTTTTATTTTCCCATTTCCAGCAAGATTGCCTCTTTTCCACACCTGCATCAAAAAATAAATACATTTACAGTTTGCAGATATGATGGGTTTTTTAATGCCAACGATAAAATAAGATGAATGGCGATCGCCTAAATGGGTCTCAAAATACAACACGTGACGGCAACAGAGTGACAAATCTGCAACCATAAACAGAGTCACAGCAACACTGGAAGGCACCAATGTGGAATGGATGACTTGTGGTTTGAGTTAGCGGTTTATGAGTGTGGGGTTAGATAGTTCAGGGGGTCACATGGGAGGGACACAAGTCACAGCTAATGTTGCCTAATACTACTACTACAACTACTACTCTTTTCTTACCTGATTCTAGGGCTAGAATGAGGGACAGGGTGCAGGAAAACAAGGAAAAGGACAAAATAGAAGAGTGAAAAGCAAAGCATTTTGAAGACATTCAAGCATGATGTGGCTTTCTTTTTTTTCCCATATGACATTGATGCTGTGCTTTTGCATGGTTGTACGCCACAACTGGACACAAGTGTTCCTAGGCTGTCACGAGTGTGTGTGCAGCCCAGTCAAAAAGCAAACCATGCAATGTCGATGTCATAAACAGAAAGGTAAGGAAAAGGAAAGAACTGGCTCAGCATCGGACATTCATTGATCAATAAAATACAGTAGTTCACAGCATTACATTCACACTCCTGCGATGAGACATTTCAGGAATCTTACAAACTGTTCTTCTACTTCTCATGCAGTAACAGAAGAGCAGCAGTATAACAGGGACAGATTTAGTATTTGCAGCTCTACTTTGCAGCAGATGGTGATATTAACTTTATCTGAAGTACCCTTTTTGTTCTCGAAATACCAATAAACTGTAAACAGCAGTAACTGAAAAATAATTCAAAATAAGTGAAAATTCAGTCTCTCCAATATGGCCACCAACTGCTTGTATTTTGGTACCATTTTAATAATTTAAACTGCTGACAACTATTCGCATCATCCAGTCCATTAACTCTTTCCACTGCCAACCCATGAGGCTCACCAAACAAGCTTGTTTACATGGAATCTCTCCATTTAATTCAGTGTTTCCCCTTGTTTGCTGTGGCCCGCTGATGTAAGCAGCTTCCTGTCACTGTGAGCCTTGTTGTTTTTATCAATGCAACCATCACAGTGCATCTGCCATCTGTTAGCGCGGCCACAATACACTGTGGAGCTGCACAGCACTTGTCCTGTGTGCCGCTGATGTGTTTTCACTGAAGCCTGCCAGTTTTCCACTACATGCTTTGTCTGCTATTTGAAACTCTGGTTCGGCCTGCGCCGAATCCTGATGTGCAGCTGTTCACTTACAAGATATCAAAGTTCAAAGATACAGCGTATATCTCGTGTATTATACCATGGGCCATTTGTAATCTTTGCCTGGGTTTGAATGAGGCCACACAAAATGCTGAATCATTATGTCAGGTTGAATCATTAGATGGCAACTTTCCAGCTGCTTTCTCTGGCGATTTCCATTATTGTTTGTGTGCGTGTGTGTGCATGAGTGTGTGTGAGTGTGTGTGTGTGTGTGTGTGTGTGTGTGTGTGTGTGTGTGTGTTGGAGGGGCTGTACATTATATAATCAGCTTCAGTCCAACATACATTTTACAATCTAGAAAAAACTGGCCATCATATCAGATATTGCATCATAAATCTGTGTGTAAAGGGTGAACAACCACAGCATCAGTAGCACTTACACACTTTAATTACTGTAGTCAGACAAACATCATGTGGCCACGATATTCTGAGGACAATTTGGCCCAAATAATTGACAGCACTGCACCAGAGTACATCAGCGGTTGTCATAGGTGTGTGACAAAAATGACAGGTGCTTACCTGGCTGAGCGGGCTCCTATGCTGAAACCCATGTACCCCTCCTGAGGGAGGGAGTCATCCCCCAGCTCTTTGAGGTCCTGAGGCCGCAGGTATTTGTCCGTGTCCCCAGTCATCGCATCCTCACCTGGTGTGTGCGTGTGGGGTGAAATAATAAAATCCTGTTAACTTCAATAGTTAATCCGGCAAAGAGATGCGATGCGGCACCTCGGGATGAAAAACAAGCCCTCACTGCCGACATCAGTCTCTCACTTATTTGATTATGGTACTTATAGGAGGCCCTGGATCGTTTATCAACATCACTTTGTCGTCGAACCAAACACAGCTCACTGCAACTGCATAGCCCCCTGCAACTTTTCTTTTTGCCTATTCATCTGACAGGGCAGAACAACAACATGAAGCCGGAACATACAGCGGCGCAGATGCTTGACTGTTTCTCAGGTGAGACAGTGATAATGCCATCAGAGGCAGCAGCAAAGCCACTTTGCGGTATATCTGGAGCTCCCCTGCAAAACCAAACGCAGCTCCTTTCACAACACTCAAACACAGAGCGCAGCAGAGGGTTTAACAGCCACCAAAGCCTCAGCACCATAAGCAGAGAATAAACGGAAAGTGCACAACCGCACCGCACCTCGATCGGCGGACCGGTGGACGATGACACGCCGGTCAACGAAGCCGGCGGAGCGGCTACCGTGCTTCCCCTTCTCCCTCATGTCCGGCTCTGTCCTGCCTGCAACACTCTGCTCCTTCACCGCAGCCCCTCCCCCTACCTTCAATACTGCCGCACTCCGACCAGACACCAGCACCAGTGTCAAGCTCGACGGCATTTAAAAGACGCGTTTCCGGTGTTGCGTTTCAAAATAAAAGGAGCGGTGAAAGGGTTTTAGTCGTCAAACCTCACCTATGACGATAAAACAGCTAACCACCTATCACTCAGCACTCATGGAACCACGTGACAAAGTCAACTCCAAGCAACATGGTTACATTAGGCAACTGAACATTCACTTAAAAGTTTAATTTAAGACATGTATTGTGCTCTTGGTTGCATTCATGTGCTTCCACTAGATTTTTCTGGATATCTGGATGGGCCACATTTACCGGGAGTTACATCCCTCAGTCTTACTGTTTAAGTGACCAACTTGTGTTGCAGCTTTGACAGTCTTCAGCAGAAATATAGGTCTATATAAAGTAATATGCTTTGGTAAATAAACCTTGGCTTGAAATATTGCTTTATGATCAATGCATTCCGGAGGGTTTTTATTAAGAAGAGTAGTAAATTCTTTAGCAGCACAGCTCATTCTCTGTTTGCTCTTACACGTCCTTGTCCTTAAATGACTCTCAATCAATCTAAAGACAATTCTGTGAACATTTTGTATTCATCAGCACGTTAAGAGCGTGTTGACAAATGCATGACGTTTCCCATTATGAATGAACTTGTGGGATTATTTGCTAAATAAACTATGTACATTAAGGGTGTTATCAACGTGGGGACTTTGGTGGACGTTACCACAGGAAGTCAAGTCTGGAGCTTTCCGCGCAACTTTGTTCTAAAACGCTGACGCAGAATAATAATACCACTTTTGGGATCAATTTCCAAAACGTCGATCCACGCAAGAAGAAGAATAAACCCACTGATTATGATTTTAGAATTCAAGGCAGCTGCGTAGCTATGATTTTGTTTCCTGGTGCATTTGTTGTGCTTTTATTCTGATGGGAACACTGATCACATAACTTCCTGTGTTTTTCGAGCTGTCTCAATCGGCTCCCCGCTGCTGTAATAATGTATCGCCGTCCCATTCAAGTTCACATAAACCCACACACACATACTCCACCCCTGACACACACACACACACACACACACACACACACACACACACACACACACACACACCTCCGTCACCGTATCAAATACTCTCTTCTTCTTCAAAAAAAAAAATGTCTACAGAAACCAAATTTCATCCATCTCCTTCATCCACTGCTACAAACTAAAACCAGTAAAAGAAAACAGTTAAAAACAAAACAAAACATGACACCACTTTCTGCCTTCAAAAGCCAAATAAAGCCAAATAACTCCCTGTGAGCGTCTCGCTACTTACCTTTGTCCACCGCAGCCATATTGATCACAACTATTCTTCTAATTCCGGAGTTGTTTCTATTTTTCTAAAGCTGCACAAAACGTTCCCAGGACGAAGAGTAACTCCAGTGAGAGACGAGGACTACCAAGTGGTCCATTCAGAGCCTGTGGTGCTGATGGAAAACGCTGCCCTCTCTTCACCCCACGCACTTAACTCCACTCGAACTTGCGCGTTTTTTTCAGCTGGTGCGCACACCTCTGCCGCCTTTTCTCCGCAAAGAAACGCGACTCCAACTCAAAGTTTTGCGTCTCCTCGCTGCAAAACAGTGCACACCGCTGAGCCGGAACAGCGCCAGTCCAAGCCATCTGATGCGAGCGGCCACACCGGGGTTAATTCTCCTGCAAGCGGCTCAAAAAAAAAAGCTCATCTCATTGGATTTAAAGAGAGAAAAGTCCCGGTGCGTCCCAGGCTCAACAGCATCCAACAACAAACTCCGGCTGCAGGGAGTGAACAGGGGCTGGAAGTGTTTACCGCTCCGTGGAGAGCACAGTCAGCTGACAGGCCGTCTGAGCGAATGCCTGGGAACCTCAGTGGAGGAGACAGTGACGGGGAGCAGAAGAAAACTCTCACTGAAACACTCCTGCCCTTTCCTCCTCCATGGTGGAAGTTACAGAGGGAGTCTGGCTGCACACCAAGCTGCGCGTGGGGCTAAAATAATGATGAAATAACCACAGCAGGCATCATTTTGCCTTTTTTTTTTCTTTTTCTTTTTTTTAAAATACATCTTGAGCAACATTTCTCTGCCCAGTTCTTCCTTCTGCATGTTGCACACAATGACTAAAACTTGCACAAGAGGTGTTTGACAGTTATAGACTCCAAGAATACATTCTGTAACACCAACTGTGGTAATAATATTCTCCAAGACCAGCTCTGACGGCACTGCGTAACAAAGAGTTAAGTTGTTCTCTAAAGATGGTACAATTAGTGTAGCTATAGCAGTCCATAGAAAGCATGAGGTGAGCGTGTGATTGCACAGGCAGGCCCCCCCCCCCCCCCCCCCACACACACACACTTTTGGGACATTACATGTACTTGCATTCATTTCCTGAACACTAACCCTTACCTTAACCTTAACCTTAACCTAAAGCTAACCTTACTCTGTCCTCAACCCAAGACTTCACCCTAAAATGTAATGATTTGCATCATGGGGACTTACATCTGGTCCTCATTAGCAGATGAGTCCCCACAACACAAACAGGTCTATGTACCCACAACATGAGTGAGACACAAACACACGCACGCACGCACGCACGCACGCACCGCACACAAACACACACACACACACACACACACAATAACTCCCAGACCAGGAGTGACCGGTCACACTCGCTCTAACCTACGGCTTAACAGGATTGGCTCCCCTCATATAGGATTAAAGAGAGATGTGGAAACTCTTTACTTCCTCTAACTCCTTTTACACACACACACACACACACACACACACACACACACACACACACACACTAACTGAAGCGAGTCTGGTGCTGCTACCATTGGTCAAAGTGAATATGAAGGCTGCGGTGCACAAGTACAATGCTGATGAATTATGCACACAGTATAAACAGTTTATGTGGAGTATATGAGGCCATGGATACTCTGTATTTATACCATGGATACCCTTCATTTATAAATCCTGCTTGGTAGTGAAAACACATCCAATTAAAGATATGTCGATGAGGACCTTCATCCAACAGCTACATTACAAAACCATCCATTATCACCTGATATGTGTGTGTACGTAACTTGTTGAGTCTAGCTGTATCACATGACACAGAACCCCCCTCCCGCCCAGCTGTCCCCTAAGCAACAACCCATGAACAAGCTCATCAATTTTACAGGCCTGTTGGCTTTGTGGTTCCAAAACAAAGGACAGAAGACTGAAGTGCGCAGCCTGACACAATGTGACTTGTACCATGAACTTGGCTGTGCTCTGCAGAGCTACAGCAGCTACTCTGCAGCTAACAATGATATCATTCAGGCCGTTTATCAACATTTAAATACTGTAAAACGAGATTCTTTCACTGGATGTATGCACGCCTAATCACAGTTTGTCATCTGAATTATAAAGTGAGTCACACTGACCTCGTTTTCACTCGCTCACAGTGTCTCCTTCAAAGAGACTGCATGACTGAAGTTAGGATGAAACCTCACAAAGTGTCTTTGATGAGGAGAATCATGCAGTATGAGACTGACGGTGTGTGAGCGGTTAAAAATAACAAATGTGTTTTCAAGTCGCACTGAAAATAACATCAGCAGTGTCAGTTCGTGAACACAAATGGGACACTCAGACCTGACAGAAAACCAGATTCGAGGCTGAAACAGCTCAATAATTTAATGTTCGCTGGTGGATTTCTTGGACAACATGGAAACAGCAGAGACCTTATGTTTCGTCAGATGATGGCGGGCAAGGAATTAATCCTCAGAGACATATCTTTGGGATTATGTATGAATCAGTACATCTGATTCATAGTGCTTTAAACTGCAGAACAACTAATGTGCATAATCACATCATTCTGTATCAAAAGTGTGTGTGTTCTGGCAAAGCTGAATAGTAGCACAGCAAAGGCTTGACGGTTAGCTCTTCGACAAGGCAGGTGAGTTCTGCTGACGTGCGTTATGTTAAAGGAAAACAAACAAACAGACAGACAGAACGGTGGAGGCACACTGGTGGCAAATACCTTCATCAACATCTGAAAAAGACTCCTCATTGAGAGTTTCCGGCACATTGGCCCGGACTGTGTGATTTGGACACACATACAGTGAAACATGCACACGTTAAGGAAAATAACGTCACATAGCACACAGTCACAAGTGTATGAACATCGTGCAGCGTGTTTATTCCAATCAAGTCAGTTCGCAAGTATCAATTCATTTAATTTTAGTACCTCAGTGGCTGAAAATGACGTGAATGAAGAGAAAAGTTTAGTATTCTTCACATACCTTCATCGTCTGACATGTCGAGGAACTCGTTCATGGTCTCTGGGACGTTGATTTTGTGTTTTTCTGATGCACTCTGCAAACATAAAAAGCAGACGGACAACTGAACAACCCAGTTTTGAAAAAACAAGTTGATATTGCTGAACATATTTACATTCTGAACAAATCCCTGAAAGCATAAACCAGTTCCAAATGGAAAATACAAGCGCGATTCCAAAAAAGTTGTTTGCCGTTTGCTGTATATTTACACACACTGACATCCTAATCCTGAATATTATGCTTCCTGATGTTGTTAAAGCATCCAATAATGCCACAAATCCCCAAAGTCCCTAAAATTCTGAAACTCAATGCAGCTTCCAAATGACTTTACCAAAGCAGCACTGAGCTGAGTGTAAAATACAGGATTTAGGGGTGCTCTCATCTGCTGTAATACAATGGGCGAGTATGCCTTGAAGACTAATCATTTTGAAAGCCTTATATCAGATGAAACAAAGTGTTTTAGATATAACTGTAGTCATTAAACAACGACCAATGTGTGACCTTTGTGCATATTTCCTAATACGGACATTAAACTGAATCTTAGCCATGGCCCCTGTCACAGTAAGAAGTAATGATACTGTATGTTTGAAGGCCATTTTACCCTCGTAACTGACCGGCAGAGGCCCTGCAGGCTTGAATAGAGACATTATAGATCAATCACACAAAGGTTTAAGGAAACGACCTTGATCTTTAAGTTACCTCACTTATGACTAATACACTTTGCTGCTGATTGTGCAGGATCCTCAGCGACCTCTGTGTCCGCCTCTTCACTCTCTGCCCCCCCCCCCCTCACACACACTCCTGTCGCCTCTTCATCATCCTACCGCCTCTCTCTCTTTCACACTTTCACACCCTTCTCCCTGCCCCTCTTTCTCCACACGTGTGTGATCACATCGCTGTGAGTGACCTGGGCTATTTGAGGAGAAACCTTAAGCTCCAATCTAAGCCCTCTTTCTCGTTCTCTTAATCAGGATAACTTCACACATGTGACACAGCGAGACTCGCTGGCTTACTTGCTGGCTGATTTGCAGGATTCACACACTGACTCCACTTGCACTATGCTGCTGGCTGATTGGCCAAGCTTTCATTCGGACAAGGAGTCTGTGATGTAGTTCAATATAGCAGCTCAATAATTTTACGGGTTTTAGTTCGATAGTGATGGATACTTTACATTAAGACAGACGATTTTCTAAAGCATATCCATTAGTTTTAAGCAAACAGAAACACTCTTAACAAACATCAAAATTCTATTATTTATATGGTAAAAACCCAAGAGAAAGTTACACAGTTATGTGTACGGTTAAGTTACACAAAATATTCATTAGACTTAAATCAGTTTGGTGATGCGATAGAGATTGTGTGCATTTAACTACATGAGATGATGACAGGAAGACAGGGTCTCACCATGGCGGCCAGATTTTCGTCCGTCATGGGCCTCAGAGTGTCCACCACAGAGATGTACCCGAGGCGACAGGCGATGGATAGGGCAGTGTTCCCATTCTGACCAGTGACAGACCAACAGGAAGTTATTCACAGGAGGCTCACCGAGAACACAAAGGGCATTCAGTGTTTCATGGAGCCTCAGCTCTGTTAGAGAGTGTGTGTGGGGGTGTGCCAGTGTGTTTGTGCACTGACCACGGTGAGCTCGTTGGCTGAGGCCCCGTGCTGAAGCAGCAGGTTGATGATGTGGGTGTGGCCCTGCTGAGCTGCCTGGTGTAGGGGAGTGTATCCGTTCTAGATAGAGACACACAAACACAGTCAGGCAAATATACATAAATCTGGATCTAAAGGAAGATTTACGCAACAGGAATACGAAACTGTGTCTTCCTACCTTGGTTTTGCCGTTGACTCTGGCACGGTTCTGCAGCAGGAAGTTTGCCATCTTTGCATTGCCATAGTGACAGGCCACGTGCAGCGGAGTGTAACCCATCTGCGTGAAGGAAAGTAGACGAAGGGAAGAGATGCCAGCATGAAAGGTCGAGCGGATGAAAGGAAGAGCACCGTACAGTTACTGAAAGAACTGGCTGATATTGTAAGAATTTAGAAATGACGGTGCCTCCACTTCTTCACACGCTATCTGTGTTTATCTCTACTTCATGTCCCCGCTGAATTATGAGTACAGTGCATAATGGTAATGGATGAGATCAGTGAGTGAATAACCTATTCGCTGTAAACAACTGTCACATCAGCACAAACACACACACGCGTGCGCACACACACACACACACACACAAGATGACCTTGCGTTACTCCAACCTTCAGCTACATGAACGTGAGCAGCCTGTTATGAGGCCCGTATGTGTGTCTCTGAATGTAACTGACAGAGTGTGACCGAATATTAGAGCATGTGCATGCTTGTGTGTGTGTGTGTGTGTGTGTGTTTGCTGCGGCATGTGATGCATCTATAAAGAACACCTTCCACTCAGGTATCAATCCTTTATTTATGTAGCACCTGAGATGATTCTGGCTGAACGTGCATGTGTGTGTGTGTGTGTGTGGCTGTGTGTGAGAGTATTTTTCCGATGCCATGAATTCACTGAAACTATTTAGAAAAAGTTCAAATAGAGAGAAAACACAGAGACAAGCATACGCAGTGAAGTCAATGATGCGTGTCAATAAAAGATTATGCAGCAAACCTCACAAAGACATTTAGATCCATATTTCAGTGTGTATTCACAGTGTGAGTGTGTGTGTGTGTGTGTGTGTGTGCGTGCACTATCGGAGAAAGCTTTACCTTTGTTTGTGGGTTGACATCAGCCCCGTGGTTGAGAAGGACTTCTGCAACATTGACCTTGTCCTCCTGAGCTGCTAAGTGGAGTGGTGTAAGTCCGCTCTGTATATGCGGAAAGGACACACACAAACACGTGTCAACACACAAATTCATCTGTTATAGTGGGAGCACACAACAAGACTGAAACACGCCGTCCCTCTCAGGAAACAGGACGCTGGGAACTAGTTCTGGGTACCTTATTGCACATGTTGACGTTAGCGTTCTTGGCCAGCAGCAGTGACACCAGGTCCACGCTGCCCTCCTGAGCGGCCAGGTGAATGGGGCTGATGCCTTGCCGCGTCACGGCGTTGGTGTCGGCGCCGTACTCCAGCAGTGTGGTCCCAATGTCCATTTGGTTCTTTTTGGCAGCAATGTGGAGTGGTGTGTAGCCATTCTGAGGCAAGCAGAAGAGATGCAGGGGTTAGGATGTCACACTCCAGTTCTGGATTTGATGGCTGGTGGATTATTTCATGTATTTATAGTTTAGGAACGGCTTAGTTATGCTCTGTGTTGCATAAAACAAAGAAGACTTTCATTAGTTGCCTTCTTCTTTAATGTATTTTATTCTATTCATACATTACAGACTGAAGTAGAGACAAGGTTTTAGGATGGCTACCACGGTAAGGCTTATTCATTATATTTTATAGTCTATTATTCATTCTATTCAGTTAATTTGATATACTCATTTTCTGAGACGACTCAATCCTGAATCAACACGAGAGGCTTCAAGAAGTTTCAGTAGTTCAGCAAAAGTAGTTACTGCAACCATAGCAGTAAAACCCAAAAGTCAAGATTTGTCCAAATTTAACATTTTGCATCTCCACATATAATCCGCGTAGTCATGACACCAAGGCTAATGAGAAGAAGAAGAAGAAGAAGAAGAAGAAGAAGAAGAAGAAGAGGAAGTTCATCAAAATAAGAGTAGACTTTCAGTTTACAGACAATCATGAAGGCTGCTGTGCCACAGTTTGTACATTGGACATTTATTATTGAAGGGAGAACTAGCACTTATTGAAGAGCTTGTGAATGACCATCTATCTTAAGTCAAAGGAAGAGGTGAGTGTAGAAAAGGCACCAGTCACACATATTTCCAGGGTCTCTGTGTCACAACCGTCACTGCGTTTGAGCTCTAAAACTGAAAACTCCATTGAAGTCACACGTTACTTCCAAACCATCCTCCTCCTCTGAATGAAATTTCATTTCTTGGGTCGTTTATTTCAAGTCTAAATCAGTGTTTTGATGGATACGACGCATGCACCGTGTTTTACGCCACCGCGCTGTGATCAAACAGGGCTTGTATTTGTGTGTGCAAACACTTCGAGACAACTCCCCTAGCACACAGAGATTAATCCCTTTCCAAAAGCACTTAAATTAGTCCAAAGCGCACCAACTTTAGTACCCAGCCAAATGAAAAACAATTTATGGAGGGAGAAACTGAGAGAAAGGGAGGCAGGGAGGAATGACTAAGGGTGTGGGAGGGAGGCAGGAAAAGTAAAGGAATAAATAGAGACTGATGCAGATGAAGGGAGAGAAAGAGAGAGAGCGAGGAGGAGACAAGGCAGTAGCAAAAAGGGAAGACAGCGAGCAAAGATGAATTAGCTTTACAAGCTTTGGTCTCCCCTCGCAGGATGTCTGTCTTGAACGACGGTCCAGCCAAAAACATTTCCTGCCATATTTTGGTTGTTCTGCCATTCTGCTCGTACTTGTTCTGTGGTTTTGACAGACTACCAAAGCCCTGCAGGAGACTGACCACAACTTGACCATATGTCACTGGCTCTGTGTGTTTGTGTGTGTCAGACATTTCAACAAACGCAGTAAATAACGTGCTTTTTTTTTTTGTTTGGGTTGTTTGCTTTTTATAGGGAACACACAAAATTTACAGCCATGGAACAGACATCACAAAAGTGGGTGGTTTGAAGTATTGGCTGCAGTAATTTACGGCGTGCATACCACATAACCAGTCCATTCACATGTGCTATCCAGTTTTATTTTAAGAGAAATATGAAAATATAGCATCCAATAAAGCACCAAGCTCAATATGCTGACAGTATGAGCTAAATTCTGGCTGGTGGAGCGATTTCAAAGCTGCACATTCAAAAACTGGACAAGATGATATGAGAGAAAATGGGTGGGCATTACACCTTCATACATACATGTACATTACACACAGAACAATGTCGGTGGCTTGAGACAGCTCTGGGGGAAGTAGCCAGGTGAATTTATAGGCGTATGAGTCTTTATGTGTGTTTGTGTGGATACCTTGGCGGCAGCATGTGGGGAAGCTCCCTGATCCAGCAGCAGCAGTGCCACTCTCTGATTATCGTAGTGAGCAGCTACATGCAGTGGAGTTAGTCCGCTCTAAAACACCCACACCCACCCACACGTGCGCGCGCACACACACACACACACACACACACACACACACACACACACACACACACACACACACAAGCATGCAACACAGCACCAGGTTAGAAGATCACTGAACACACACACGCACACACACGCACACACACACACACCGATAAGTAAAATGAAAGAACCAAACCAACAGAATGTAAAGACATGATGAGAGATTGAGAGATGAGCAGCGAACTAAGATGACAGTTAGTGCAAGAGACAGTTTAGAGCAACAACTTCATGCTGAAATCAAGAAGTCAGGGGAGACTGACATCATCAAAAGACACAGGGATGATTTTGTCTTTGCTGGCCTGTGGAATGTGTCTCCAAAATGACAACTTTAACTCAACATTGTGGCAACAATTGTATGTAAATGGTTCATTAAGCTTAAGTAGCTTAAGAAGGAGAATTTCTTTCAACCCGTAAAATAACGTGTAAAAGAGTAAACCTGCACCTGCAAAAAAATCAAACAAAAAATCAGATATGTTTCATTTTTGAACCTGTAGTCTTCAGACTGAACCGACGCTGCCTCAAAGTGACATCACTTGAGTCATTACCTCAGCCACAAAAGGCTTTATAGAACGTTTTTCACATATGCAACAGTACTGTGTACGTACTTTGATCTGTAGTCCTTCATTTTATCTGAAAAGATCTAAAAGCACCAAATATGGAGATGGATGGTTTTCATTGGACGGCAATGATGTGACAATTAGATTTGTGTTTAGCAGTAGTATGAAGAGTAACAGTGTTAGAGTGCTATCAGCAGCAGTAGCAGCATGTTGTTGTTATTATCTTGGATTAAAAATCCCCTCCAGACTCAGCAGCTAGGCCTGAGTCACGAGGATGCTCACTGAGTCACTGGAATGTCCTGCGTATTCAACAAAAACTTGAATTTACTCAGAAAAAGTGTGCAGAATATACTCATATCATCCCATGAGCTGTTGTTACAACTGTCCTGGACAGGTGGAAAGCATCTATTCCTTTATTTAAGGAGAAAACGTTTGTTGGTTAAAATGTGAGGAAGCCGAATAAATCATTGTGTTTCTTGTAATCTGGAAAGAAAATCGGTGTGATTTAACTACAATGAAGGCCTGATTTCGCTTTATGTTTCGACTCAGAGTTACAATGAGACTGATTTTAACGCGACACCACCGAGCTCTGTGGAAGCTTCATTATCATACCTGACTGCCATTATGTTAAATGCTCTCAGATGGTGGCACAGACGCACACACACACACACAGACAAACACACACACACACACACACACACACACACAACTAGCAAACACCATAATCAGTGCCAGTGGGCCTGTGCTAACTGTGTCAATGTGTGTGTGCATTTGTATACAAATGCGTGTGCATGTGGAGGTGGAATGAGTGCATGTCAACAGGGGAATAAAAGCAAATCTACCCAGAAGGTTTTTGCAACAGGACAAGCATCTGTTGCCTGCGCTGTCCTGGGATCAGTCCTAAGCCCGCCACTCCTCCACACAACCACCCCCACGCCCAGCTGCAGCTTGGAGAATACAACTCCAAAACATTGGGTTTGCTCTCTCACAGACAGGTTGGATAAGAACAGGCGACAGAGAGACTTGGAGCATAATGAATGGTCACAGTATCTGAATGACTTCCTGATTTTGGCCAGATATCGCCAGTTGTTTGTAATGATGATTTGAGTTCATACTCCTGCTGCCTTCACTTCGCTCTGCGTCGGAGCGTCATCTCCTGGCCTGTATGTCGACTCATTTCTGTGCCAGGCCCCTCCCTGCTTAAACTTTCCAGCACCAAAAAACATAAAAACACCTTTAAATGTTCTTCAAGATTAAGACTGACGCTCTCCAGTGTGTCGTGCAACTCTTTTCTTTTAAGACATCTCACCTTTCCAGCAGCGTCGGGTGCAGCCCGCTTCTGTAAGAGGAGACTGGCCACCTCCATCTTGCCGTACTTTGCTGCCACATGCAGGGGACTGAACCCTTTCTGCTGAACACAAAACAAGATAAGTCATCCAAATGAAACACGCCGGAGAGATGGAGGAGGATGGAAAGAATGAGAGGAATGACAGTAGCCCTTTTTAGTTAGAAGCTGAAAAAATAAAGGATTTGCAGCATGTCTGTAGCAGCACACTTGGAACATAAACTTACTGTAACAAAGACAAAGTTTTTAGTCAAACTGAAAAATGATGCGGCTTATCACCCCATTCAAAGCCCATTTAGCTTATTTAAAACAGATGGCTTCATAATAAAAATGAAAATTTCCATCCAATAAAAGCTTTTTCTTTGGATAACATTTGACACGACGTAATCCTTCAAAGGCATTGCCAAACTAAAATAACTGTTGTAGAAGAAGCTCAATTTAAACTGCTTTTTAACTATCACAAATCCACTTAATAAACTACATTAAAGATGATGGTGATCTAAGAATTATTTCTGCATGACCAATTTAGCTATAAAAACACATGAACTATGATTGTTTTAAGGTTTGTGATGCCCTGAGAGGCTGATCCAAAGGCCCTCATTTCTTCATGTATTCCAGGACTATAAATGGCTCCTGTATAATGTTAATTTTGGCTTTCTTCCTGGGTGTATGTGAAGATATTTAAAGGCATTAGGTCATATTTTCCAGAGGAATGTGGGACTCCCACAGATTCCCATTCCACGCTCTGAAACACACGACCTCATTTGTGCGATCGGTTACAGTCAGTATTCATACAGTTTACGCGGTGAAGGATCATTTTAGATAAGAATGGCTGGTGGATACGGAGGTCAGATTTGAACGTTTTAAAAATGTGGGAACCATATTGATTAATTTGTTTCAGAAATGGGTCCATTTATGGTTTCCACCCCCCAGTTCTTCTGTTCCCAGATTGGTATGACATTATTTTAACAGCTGACTCAGGTGATGTCCCAAAAGATGCTCCATGTGTGTGCATGTGTGTGTCTGGCACCATGGGGTTTACTCTTCATTAATCGGTTCCACTGGCAGAGGTCACCTTCAAAGACGGCCCCCAGCAACACATCACACACACACACACATGCACAAACTAATTCCAAGTCTATCTTCCATCTCTTTTAGCCCTCGATCCATGCAATTAGTCATATATGAAGCCACCAAAACCAGAAAGTGACATTATTCATCCACGGTCAACTGTGTGGATGAAGAAAACACTTTTGCAACCGCTGACCTGAAGGTGAAAGCTGTGAAACTGATGTGACTGCACTATGTGACGGAATTTAACATGGTTGAGCCTTGCATTCAGTTTATAGGAAGGTTACTGTCTCATAAGTGTAGACAGTGAATGTTTCAACTGCAACTACTAAGCATCATGGAGGCTATTGGAAATGGAGACTGGCGCCCACTAGTGGAGACACATAGCACTGAAATAATGAAGATGGTCTGGTCTGTCACTTGGTTCTTCAGAGGTGTGTGTCTGTGTTTGACTGTATGTGACGTCATGTGAAAGAAAGAGAGACATTCAACTCCTTCACCTCATCCACTGGAATAAGATCCTCCACCAGACCCACCTTAGTCGAGGAGGAGAGTGAGGCTCCGTTCTCCAGCAACATGGCAGCAACATCTTGGTGTCCTTCGCGGGCAGCCAGGTGAAGGGGGGTGTAGCCTGAGGTGGTGGCAGCGTTGGCAGAGGCGCCGCACTGCAGCAGCTGCTGGACGATGTCGACTTTCCCCAGCCGACTGGAGATGTGCAGCGCTGTCTGGTCATCCTGCGGAGAAGGAGGAGAAAGTGACTTCTGGCCCGGTGTTTTATCATTGTTTGTAGTTCTCTCCCCGTCACAGTGATTGATAATGAGGCTCAGCGTTCTAACCTTGGACTTGGTCTCCACCTTGGCTCCGTTCTTGAGCAGGTATCGGACTACGTCTGCCTGGCCCGCCCTGGCTGCCATGTGGAGAGCTGTCTCACCTCGCTGGAAGACACAGACACGGTAATCAGCGGGAGCTTTTCAGGTGCCATGATGTGGGATTTGAACTCACAGAAACATTCATTTGATGAAAATGTACTTCTAACATGTTACAGCACGTCAGAAATGATCCACTCACTACGTTGGTGGTGTTTGGTGATGCTCCGTGGTGCGTCAGTGCATGAACAATGTTCTCATGGCCCATGAAGGCTGCCACATGGATGGGCGTCAGGCCAGACTGCAGAGAAACAGAAGATTATTCACACGAAACATTGAAATATATATCAAATCTTAGTAAAGCTGTCAAGAAGCGACACGAAGTCCAAAATGCAGCAGCTCAGAACTGTTAAAAATCAGTACAGTTCAAAGAAACCACTTCTGGTGCCAAGTGCTGACAGGTAGAGTCAGGCAGAAAAGAGGGACTGTGGTCCAGTCTGGTACCTCAGTGACAGCCTGGATAGACGCTCCATGTTTAAGCAACAGCTCCATTACTTTCACTCTGTTCTTCTTGCAGGCGATGTGAAGCGGAGTGAAACCATTCTGCACACAGGGAGAAAGAGACAAAACCTGTAAAACTGTCAGCCTGTTCTCTCGTAAGGAACGAACTCTCCACCACCACGAAACATCTGCGACTGTGTGGCTGCTTTTATTAGGCTGATAAGGAGAAGCAAATGATCTGCCAGGAAATGAATGGGTGGTGCAGGAAAGTGTCAGCTGCAAACCACAAGGGTGAGAAAGAAACCTTTAATCTCTCAATTGTTCTGCTCCTTCTCGAATCCCGATTGCTAGAAAGCGCCTTTTCATCCCTCTGTGTCAGTTTCAAAGACTTCAGAATTCAGTTTTCTCTCCCTCTTGTCTGTTTTTCTTCTCTTCTACCTCATGCATTAGTTTGTTTTTTGTTTTTGTCACTTTTGGGATAACTCTACTCTCATTCTCCTTTTAAACCATCACTTCATATTGGCTGGTTCAGGTTGCACCATCTGTATATGATACAGTTCCTCTGAAACCAAAAACCACTCAATGCGATGGTAAAATAGTACGTTCTTTGTGCATTTCCTCGATTAAATTATTACATATAGTTTTATATTACAATTTACGTTTACTGGATGCTTTTGTCCAATATGACTGTGCACCTCCTACCCTGTTCAACCCAATTTAACCATACCAGAGCCTTGGCATTTGGGTTGGCCTTCTTGTCCAAGATGAGCTTGGCCACCTTGTAGTGACCACAGTGGGCGGCGACGTGCAGCGCCGTCAGGTAGTCGTTGGTGACGTCGTCCACCGGCATGTCGTGCTGGAGCAGGAGCTGGACGCAGTTCAGGTGGTCCCCCTGAGTGGCCATGTGGAGCGGCGACAGGCCGTTCTATAGTGGGGGGAGAGAGGGAAAGAAAGAGAGAGAGAGAGAGGAGGGGGGAGAGAAAGAGAGAGGAGAGACAAAGAGAGAGAGACAAACACGCAGACGGACACGTAGACAGACGGACAGACAGACAAGGTAAGTTAGGACGTGGCCAATGCGCTGCACAGAAAGACTGTGAAGGAAGTTGTTGGGAAGGTTACAGAAGCATTGTTATAACGAGGTCATTACAACAATGTCTATTTTGTTACACTGGTCGTCCTGCGCGGTCAAACTGTAGGGCTACGCAGCGGAGACAGGCTGTTCTGGAGAGGTCGCACACACGTTATGGAGACAATGCGACAACACTACAGCAACAACAACAGGCCTGCTGTCTTGTCCTGATTGTCCAGATGTAAAATAGCTCTGAGTGGTCAGGAAAGTTTATACAAAAACCTCTGTTTGAATGTTCTTAACAATGTGTACCCTGTTTCAGGTGAAATGGCATCTATTCTGTTTTTTTACAGCCAGTGTGAAAAAAAAAATGTGTTTGTGATGTTTCCTGTCCTATTCTGAGCTAAGCAGCGTCTCCTGAATTGATCATCCCAGTAGCTACCTTGGTCTTGGACAGGAAAGGAGCTCCTCGGTCTAGTAGGATTTCTACCACCTGCTCGTGCCCGCTCCTCGCCCCACAGTGAAGAGGTGTCAGCCCATCCTGGAAAAGAGGAAAGATGGGAAAGGTGTTGATACATCACAGGAGACAAAAAAAAAAAAAAAAATCCTCACGCTGGTATAAAACACATTTAAAGGTTTAATGTGGTTTGTAGCGTTGTTGCATATGGTTAAGTAGTCCAGGCAATAAAACTGAAATACATTACATTTTACTGATAAGGACACGTACAGTATGCATAGCGGGGAACAGGCACCATTTTCACATGTGTATGGAAGACAAGAAAAGTCAGCCTGGTAAACTTCAGCTGAAAATGAGATCTGTCGACCTCCAAAAGACCACAACATTCAGCCTCGCTGCATCTGATAACTGGATCCACAGTCTCACCTTGGTCTTTGCATCAATCTTGGACCCTCTGTCCAGCAACAACTTGACCATGTTGCTGTTGCCCCTTTTTGAAGCCACGTGAAGCGGTGTGATGTCATTCTAAAAAAAAAAAAAAAAAAAAAAAAAAAAAGAAGAGGAAATTCGTGTTATGATTCAGCTGTCTCATTAGACGTAATGGTTTATTATTTACACAGGGGCAAACATTATGCAGGCCCGTTTAAACGCTTATAATTAAACTGAATTCATCAATTAGATATATAACATGTAATCTTGCAGACTGTAAATTGTCATTTATTTCCAGTTGGTCAGCTCTGATACAAACCCTGCACTCTAAGGACACACAGTCTTCTATTACCCATAAACATTTGTAAAACAGCTCCATTGTTTAATCCCGTCTATTCCATTGCTGTAGCAGACTCTAACCTGTAATCAGTTTCAAAAAGCAGCACAAACAAACACTCCTTCACACACTAGCTGATATAATTACAGGCCATAGTTGATTCTGGTTGGCTAAAGTCTAATGTGGAAACAAACGCATTTTTAATGGAATCCACTCTTGCACTGTAATGTAAATATCACAATAAATAAACAGGACACTTGTAAAATGATGCATCTAATATGAACACGGAGAGGCATGTCAGCCAAAGTAACACTTACACTGCTGTATGCCTCATTTAAACCACAGAACACCCACATAAGACAAATGATAATGACGCCCCGTGCTAGCTGGCGTTGTTCATGGTGTGTAACTTTGAGAATGAATGCACACCGAGGTCCAGTGTGAGCGAGCATAAAGCACGCTGTGCAACAGTTCAACAGACCTTTTGAGCTATCTTGCCTTCATCAGAGTCAAAATCATCAAAAAACAGCAAATTCTTTCTCTTTCTTTCAATATCAAAACACATTACACTCAAATCTCTTCCATGTCATTATTTATGAATATCCTGAACTTATGTTTCTGACAGAGATGCCTCAATTATTTGATTCTATGAAATGTGCTGCAACTCAACTTCTCTGCTGGAGAAGACTTGTGCAACACTTTAACGTTGCCTTTTACGTTGGAGGTCTTTTGGTTTCACAGTGTTTCTCTCTCTTGCAGTAGCAGCAGGGCGTGCCGTCACCTCTCAGTGCCAAGTCTACTAATAACGATAGTTCTGCACACATTTTACATTTGTGTCCTCAGTTGATGCTCTCACAATGACGGTCCCTGTCAGCATTTAGAGATGGCTTTTGTTTGCAATAACTGTAAAAATGATGGCGTGCAACAAATACAATAGGCCTTTTTCACACTGATGTCACTGCAGGAAAAGCACAGGTTTAAGTCAAATCATTGATGGCTGAATTCCATTGAGCTGCTTCAGTTTCAGGGTGCTGGTATTGCGCATGCTGGCTCACAGTCAAACTGTCATGGCTTACTGGGACCCGAATAGAACACAGCCATTGTTAATGTTAACATCTGTGCTTTTTCTACTATGACAAGTCAAAATGTCTGGTCTGAAACAGGCCTCTGGGGTTTGAGGGATTGCTCAAGAATAAGTCATGGAAACTAAACTAAAGCACTGTTTCACAGCTGTGCAGGATCTTTGTTTCAGTATATGTGGTATTTAACTATATAAACATTCACACTTGTTTACCATCAATGTTGGTAATACCCCTCCCAAACAGCAGAGGGCAGAATAAACTCACCCGAGCCATGAAGTCCACGGCCGCCCCTCTGTTCAGCAGAAGCGTGGCCACGTTAATGTTGCCGTAGTGAGCCGCGATGTGAAGGGGGGTGAAACCACTCTGAGGGTTGGAGAAAGCCGGACGACACACACACGCAAACAGACAAGCACGCACGTTACACTACAGACTGTGAAACACACCACGCAGGTACAATTCTGTACTTGGCTTTCATAGCAGTCTACACAGGGCTATGGCTGACATACAGTCACACTCCATCAGACAAGGACACACTCTACTATACACTGTTACACTAACACCTGACTTTCCTCACAGTGGCAGAGAAAGTCCTTTTATTGAAGCATCAGACATGGGGCCAGTGGGATGCTGACAGCTACAGAGGTTTTACATTCAGTATACCATCAGGGCTTCTATGTGCTTACATGATTCTGAAATATAAGTCATTACACTATCACACTGGCAAAGTAAAGTTCAACTATAGGCACGAGCATTAATATACAACTCCAGTGTGACAGATGTTATTTTGAGATAATTACTGATAATCTGTGTGATCTCAGTTACAACATCCTGATTCTTTTAGTGTGCAAGAACTGTCCCGCAAATGAACCTAATGTCCATTTGTTAACATCTTGAATGAAGGTAATTTCCTGGCAAAACCCCTGGGCTTAGTGAGCAACAGCTGTCAAAGCCACAGAAGGAGACTGGAAACAATCTGTCCAATGGATGAATGAATCGCACATTAAGCTATCTAATCGCTGGAATCCCAATTTCAAATAACCAATAATCCAGTGGAGAGCAGGTGTCTCAGACATGTGTTTCAGCTCCACTGATATCTGGTGCCTCTATAAAGATATTGATATAGATATAAGCACATTTTTTTTTACAGTCAATCTGATCTGTGGACACACAGTTGGTTAATTCCATGTGCTTTTTATAAAATCTCCAATACCTCTCTTCCGTCTTGATCGGAGCACTGTCCAAATTTGTTTACCACAATGCAGGAGCCTCAGACCAACAAAGCCGTTTTTGGATGAATCATACCAGATAACTGGCCAGCCTGCCAAAGCCAGAGACAATGCCAACCAAAACAGGCACACACAGAGGGTGGCCACTTTTCTTTGGTGTGACGAAGAGGCCTTTGTTAACATAGAAGCAGTGTTGAGGTAGCTTGTTGCTTTGGTCCCATGCAAAATGCTTTAGGTGCAAGGGTTGAGGATTAGAAGTACTGAAATCAATAGAGGGTAGGCTAGTAAACTCATCAGACTAAGTGTCTGTCGCTGGAAGGCTGGGTTCCTTTACAGCTTAATGGGGATTTGGTTGCCATGCAGGTTATGGACAAACTGCTGCTTTTTGATGAATGATAACCACTTTTCATGCTAATAAAGGTTATCACGTTAATCAGTTTCATGGAAGGACTGTGTCAGGACACATCAGGACAAGATTTTGTCAACAGTCAAAAATAACAGCCGGAGCTTAAGATTTGGACACCATGAAACTATTAGGATCAAGGAAAACTTTGACACCCGAGCCTCCAGCCTCAGGATTTCCTAAATTAGCATTAGTGCAACATGCGCTATTACTCTGACTCTGTCAATGTCTAGAGATATACACTACATGAATGAAGCGATGGAGAGGAGGATGAGTTAAAATGGGAAAGGGGAAGTGACACAGGGCTGCAGAAACACTACTGCATCAAGTCAGGAGCACTGGAGTGTTTGTTGTTGTTGTTTTCAGAGTTTTTATGAGCTGCGATGGAGAGACTACGTAATGTACAGAGTAGAGGTGTACCTCTGTTGTTCTATTCACCATCATCTACAGAGTCAGCCAAGAGAGGAGAGAATGGGCAGTTAGTGTGCAAAAAACAGAAAAGGGCCTCCACTGATATGAAGTGGAGGAGCAGAGAGAGGGGAGAAGGAGCTCAGTACAAGATCATAAAATCAGTGCTGTTATTAAGACTTAGGTAGGTAAGATTTTAGGTAAGACGTTAGTATATATTCAAGAATAAACAAAAATGTACTTCTGCTCCTTTGCCCCTTCTGCCAAAAACAGCATCAAAAGCAAATTCAACCAAGAAAGAGGGAGAGAATAAAAGCATCGAGAAACAAAAACTGACAAAGAAAACCAAAGGCATCGAAAATCAAAGAAACTATTAAACATTCAAAAAATCAAACAGATTGAAAACGAAAAGAGAAAGAAAAGGCAACCAACTGATGATCCACCACCAGAGACCGGCTGCATCAGCGCCGTCACTCACCTTGGACTCGACGTCCGCGTTGTGGTCGTTCTGCAGGAGCAGGGCCGCGGCCTTGGTGTCGTCCTTGCGGGCAGCGATGTGCAGGGCAGGCAGGCGTACCTTGCCCTTTGTATCGTTCTCCAGCAGCAGGGAGACCACCTGGTCATGGCCCTGCTGGAGGGCCACCGCCAGAGGGGTGAAGCCATCCTGCGTATGAGGGGAGAGACGAGTCACTGGGCTGGATGAGCGCTGTGATGCGTTACTGGTGACGGAGCTGATATGGGATGCTGGGTGTGACTGGATGGATGACATGATCATCCATCCAGTCACACCTACAGGTTTGGAGCAGGTAATGGAGAGATTATGCTGTAATGTTATATCTTGCTGAATTATTATTTAGCTGCAGGGTTACAGAGAAGCATGCAAGACCTCTGAATCCTATAGAAGTTTTAAAAAAGGTTGAATGCATGTGTTATTAATGATTAAAAGAAATGAATTAGTCTGAGAACTTTATAAAACTTGATTTGACTTTGCATAAATGTCAAGAAAACATCACTAAAAAAGCTGATTGATTGAAATCAAATGTACCTCATGAATTTAAGAGGAGGTGACTTTTTTTTTCTATCAAACCTCTTGTTTAAGTTTCACATGGTGCTTTTGGGAGTCTTTTGGGAAAAAGAGTCATCTGAATACTTTGGCTTTTCAACTTTGGAGTTCAACCTTTAGACCGTCTGACCTGCTAAGGGCCCATGTGTCACACAGCTGTCGAGGTTACTATACATTTTTAAGCCTCTTCACCATATAGCACACTAATGCAAGTTACGTAAGGAGAGGATGGGGTGGAAAAGGCTCACGTCTATCTCCTACACATATCACCCTTAAGATGCATAATTCAGCTGAAAGCTTCCTGCCACAGGAGTGCATGTCTGCATACTGTAAGTCTGAATGTGTGTGTGTGCCTGCATTCATATAACACGTTCACACAAGTACTGGATCTGAGTGCGCATGTGCAAAAATACTCTGCCTGTGTGTATACATGTCCTAAAGAGCATCCCATGTTCTACCATGTAGCCCATAGATGTAAACCAGTGGACTGAGAGACTGGCTGGGATATTCCATTAACCCCATCAGCTATTTATCTCTGTATGTGCATATGCTCGTGTATACGTGTGGTGACTAGTAAGTATATGTGTGTATGGGTTCCACAGGCTGAGCAACGTAAATCAGAGCAGTAACAGCAGCAGCAGCCGTGGAGGAGAGGCAGCGAGCGGAGCGGACCTCATCTGTGACCCACTCAAGGTCACTCTGCCTCCACCACCATACACTACCAATCAATGAAGCTCTGCCTAGTCCCTCATCAAGAGATGGGGACCGAGGGAGGAGGGGAAATGGAGAACGGGGCAGGCGGAGGAGGATGGTGGAAAGACAAAAAGGGTAGACAGAGCGACAATGTGAGACAGAAAGGACGAGAAAGAGACAGACAAGGAAGAAAAGAAAGGACAGAGAGAGAGAGAGAAGTATACGGAGACACAGGCAGATGCAGAGTGAGTCGGGTCGGGATGATAAAAGGAGGAAGGAAAGAGAGGAGAGGAGAGGAGAGGAGACGAACGTGGTTAGTACGACAGATGTAAAAACCATACATGACTGAGGCAGAGAAAATGCATGGAGACATACTGTAACAGAGTAAACACAGGACCGGCACACATACACATATGAGCACACACACACACGCAATAACAAACACACACACATGCACAGTACCTCTGTAGCCATACTCTGGCTGGCGTTGTTCTCCAGAAGGAACCGTACCACCTCAAGGTGATTCTCCTGCGCAGCCATGTACAGCGGAGTGAAGCCATTCTGCACACAGCATGCACAAACACACACTTAGAAACATGTTGAAACAGGCGAAGACTGAACTTTGCAGCTTTTCACATATGAACAACATCATAAAAACACTCTAAATGTAATGTAAAATGCCCCAGTGTGCCTTAAATGATGACTGTCACGCTATCAAATGATGTCAGTGTAATTTTGGGAGTGATAGAAACTCAGTCAAAAAGATCATTGACAAAACAAATTGTTCAGGTAAAGTTGGAGCTTTGAGTTGCTGTTGCATCTCCATTGGCTGCTTCGGCGTTTGATAAGACCAGAGAGAAAGAAATCTTTCCTCTCACCTTGATCTGACAGAGTTAAATGTAAAACGCAAGGACAGCAGTATCATGGGAGAGGCAGAGGCCTAGTTGGCGTGATGCCAGATTCTGTCAGCGAGGATGTTTCCACTGAGTGATTCCCTCAATGTCAGTGGCTTCATGATACAGTATCACCCAAACTCCACAGCAGCGTCACAACGTTGAAGATGTTTAATGTCCTAAATGCACTGCAGACCACCAGGACACTGTGCACATGTCTGTGTGTGTGCGTGCATGCTGAGCATATCCCACCTGAGATTGTGCGTTGACATTGGCTCCGTTCGTGACCAGCTCTTTGACGACTTCCGTTTGGCCAGCCAGCGAGGCTATGTGCAGAGCGGTGTTTCCTTTCTAGATTACATGGAACAACCAGAGGAATGTGTGTTAAGCTCTGTCGCACCTGTCCCACCGTATAACATGCGTGTGTCTGTGTGTGTGTGACTGTTTGTCACTGTAGTCTGTATATATCCATGTCAGTATCCATGTGCCCCAGTGAATCCCTTCACGCCACTTTTTGTGCCGCTGGTGTTCCAGCTCTGGCATCCCCCTGCCTGCACTGCCAACAATGTGTCACTTCCGATGCCTCACGTCCCACACATAAATGATCTCGCGCTGAGCCTCGGCCATAAATAAAACTACAGGAGGCTTTTTATGAGCCTGCACAGGTCCTTGTGAAGGCAGAGTTGACCCTCAGCGGGTCTGCTGGCCGCGTGATTCCGGGCTCCGGGCGACAAGTGCTGTTGCACAATAATGATCACCTGTCACATGTACTGTATACTGTAGCATGGAAATCAGATAGCCATGCCTTCTGAGGCATGAGGCAGATTAATAAAGAGACAGATAAGACTTACTGGTATATAATGTAGCTGAAGACAAGTACATGAGTACAAAACAGTAAGACCAATTCTATCATCAGGTTATAAACTGAAAGTACTGTTAGTTTATCATGGCTGACAGGCTTTCATATAGACACTTATGGCAGATGCATACTTGTACTAGATTTATTATCGCTTTTTTTCCCATGGAAACTTTTATAGCAAATATATTCATAGAAATGCCTCTAGGCCTCTACAGGGGGTGGAAACAATGTTATGATATAATACAGCCTCATGCAATACCTCTGCAGTACACAGAATAATAACTTAAAGCTTACATGGTTCAGCGTTTGTTGAGAGCAGTGCTGATTGAAGTTCATTTTAATTTTGGAACAACTGAAGTGAGAAAATGTCGAAGTGATGCGGTCTTTTGCAACACTAAACTTATGAACACCCACTGTGACAGCTCATTTATTTATTTAGTGCTGATTGACAACAAATACATTTTTTTCCCCAACAATATCTGTTCTTGCAAGAGAGTATCTGCTTGTAGCAAGTAAAGCATGATTCAGCCTGCTGCCTATTACCCACAATGCATCACAACTGCTGACAGTTCAGAGATTTGTGTATGTTATGCTAGTAGCGGCTAATGTAGCCTCAAGCCTCAACCATCAACCCTGACCACCTCGATACGACAAAACCTTACAGTTGTAGTTGTATTTATGTATTTTCCACCACTGTGTCTAGCAGAGAGGGGTTGCTCCATGAACACCATTACAGCCTACAAATGTTTGAGAAGAAACTCTTTCCTGCCCATTTCAATCTGAACATTGAGAGCTTCACAAATAATAAACAATCCAGTAAATAAATAAACCAGCAAAAAAGTGACAGCACAGTTAAATCCACATCTCTCTCACAGTCTCGACACTGTAAGCTTCACAAGGGTTGCGTTTGGTACAGACCTGCTCAGGGGCAATGAACCGAGGACAGGGCCTCATGTTTAATTCTCCCACAACAAGAGCAGCACAACATTGGGGGCGGATACACAATTAACTTTCAACACCCACATAGTCTAAATTAAACACCCTGTGTTACTAAATCTAGGTGTCCTCAGCAGCACCGACTCCCTGATTGTCTCCGTCGGCTGCATAAAAAAACAAATTTAGAGGCATCAGGGTGCAGGCAGGCAGTGGATTCCCAAGATCTCAAACTAATCCCCCAGCATCCTCGGGGTCACAATAGAGAGAGGTTTTAATTGGGGGGATTTTCTCCTTGATCTTGAATATTTCATTGTGTCCTGTGTTTATGTCAGCACGAGGCACGTGGCCTGTGGCAGGGAGGCTGAACGAGACGACGAAATGGGAGTGAAAGCCTTCTGGGCTTAAATCTGGATAATGTTTTCAGTGGCTCTCCCTCTCCACTCCTTTAAGCATCAGAGTAAAGATGCTTCAAAGGAAGAGACTCTCCCTTGATGGATCGTAACAAATGACATCATATTGTTCAGTACACAAACAAAACCTCTCTCCTTCTTTATGACACATATTTCCCATTAATACATTCTAATGTTATCATACTGAACTCCTTTTGATTAATTCTGACATACATTTCATTTCGTTTTGCTTAATTCTCTCACTTTTTCCAGCAGCTATCCCCACAGGGATCATTAAATATTGATCGAATATTAAACCCTAATGAAGGCTGCACACTTACAGTAGCTGCATGCTGTTTAATCCCACAGTGCAGCCATGTTTTGTTCTGGACCCAAATGTAGTCTTCTGTAAAATCACCTGAGCTCTGATGGGTGACGGGGTGGGCCTTACCTTCGTGGCTGCATCCACAGCAGCTTCAAGCTTCAGCAGCTCAGCAACAACCTCTACATGCCCCTCTTTGGAGGCTAGATGGAGAGCGTTCAGACCATTCTGAGAAAGAAACATATTTAGTGGTGTTGCTGCACCTCGTGCACCAGGATATTATGCCTAATGAAAGGGTTATGATCATAAAATATTCCATCTAGAGGATTGATCCTGCTTGTTCAGTTAGACATGATGACCCGAGGGCTCAATTTGAAATTTGCAGCAGTACGGTGTAAGCATGTTTATGGGTGTAGAAAAAAATAACTTGATATTCTACTTGAACCCACAAGGGAGACAGATGCACATAAGATCATTTTAGTTTCTTAATAACAGCGTCAGAAAACATACCTGATTGCAAATGTTGATCTCAACCCCAGACTTGAGGTAGTCGAGGACCTTTTCAAGGTTCCCTGCCCGGGCAGCTCGCAGGTAACTGGCATTACTGTCAGACTGGAGAGGAGAAGAGCCAAAGAGAGAAAAGAGGCAGACAAGAGAGACAGAGAAAGAGAAATTCAGACTCTGGCCACATGCTTACCTGCATTGAATTAGGCACATGGGAGAACAAAAGCACATACAAATGCTAAAATGTTACTGTACCAGGAAGAACTCTGTCATAATTTCTTAGACATCCAAAAGCATCTTAAAAAGGGAAAAAACAACGCCAAAATCCACACACACAGTAGGTCCATTGTTCCAATAAAATCAATACAGTGAAGTCCACTGGTGTCTCAAATCAAGATAAAGCTAAAACGCAACCATCTCAAAAAGCAAATCCATGAGAAAGCCGGCAGAACCACAGCATAACGTCCCAACAACCATCGTCATCCTCCGTCCCCCATCAGATCCCGCCGGACTGCTATTCCAGCTTTGTTAAATCCAAATGTCTCTGATTCCCAAAGGTAGGAAGTTCAGCGACCGGGTGGTCCTTCCAGCTGCCACAGAGACGTCCTCCCTTCCACAGAGATGTCTTCTGAACCCACCAGTAAAGCAGTTGTGAGTCTATATGTCGCTGTGCTATGAGAAGCCGAGCTTTCTCTATTCTGCCTGGCTGTCCTTTATTACACTACAGAAATAGGGCTTTGCACACCAAAATAAAATGATGAGGCAAGCATGTTTCTGCCCCATAACAAATGTGATGTGCACGTGTGTGTGTGTGTGTGTGTGTGTGTGTGTGTGTGTGTGTGTGTGTGTGTGTGTGTGTGTGGAAGAGAAGGGGAGGGGGAGAAATGGATAGAAGGATGAGAGCCAACAAAGAGCAAGGAAAGGAGATAGAAGAGACGGAGGCTGTGTTTCTTTTCCGTGTTCATGTTAACTCCCAGGACATCGGGTTTGACATAAAATGACACACAGCAAACTCTGCACATTTTGTGTCCCTTCTTCGCAGGCTGCCTTGCAAACAGCATTTTGTAAAAGTCAGCACTGGAGCTGCTGAGAGCAGGAGCGAGAGAAGCTGTGATACGCTGCTCCATAATAGAGGCTCAAAACCCAAATTCCCCTGAATTATCAAAAGCCCAGACCTGCTAAATTTAGCCTTGTGTCCAGAGACACTTAGGATAAACTCAGCAGGGCCAAACGCTACGAGCAGTTATCCAACATTGTACTCTCCACCTCCCCCCTCCGCCGTGCTTTTCCAGAAATAACTCTGACGAACATAGAGGGATCTGACCCAAAGCCAAAATGTGAGTGAACAAGACATCCAGCATCAGATTGTTCCACCGATAGGCTGCACAAAACTGTAAGAGGAAAATATTTGTGTTTGTGTGTTTTCATGTGCACACAAACAAAACAATGGCAGATAGAGCAGTGTTACTGGAAACAAAGTCATTTCCTGCTTAGAAGAGACCATTAAGCAGCCAATCAGCCAACATCTCGAAACGTCTTCTTCCTTTTTCCATAGCCCCAACCCCCAGAGAGCTGCTTGATAGCACTGACCCACTGATGATATTTCTGTTCTTGGCCTTGAGAAAAGTCACGATATAAAAGACTGTGTCACTGAACCAGCACAAATAACACGAGCCGTGGTTCAAGAGCAATTACGACAAAAATATACAAGCGCGTCCATTAAGAGACGCACATGCAAGAGGGGACATTATAAAACTGTAAAAAAATTAAAGAGGCGTCATAAAAGTTTAAGACTGTCCATGAAGACTGAGGGCTGTTGTAAGCAATCATGTGAAAGCAGCTGCACAAAATAACCCCCCCCCCCCAAAAAAAAACATGAAAAAATCATTAATATTGGCACAGCTGCACTGTACAGTGAAATAGGCCACTGACTGTGAAATCTCATGAACAACCAGTGCAGTGGCCTGGATCTCCTGTTGCCTAACTACAAAACGCTTTAGAGACATCGGGGATATGCAAATGAACTGTCTCAGCCTCAGAACTCCTTCGCTTGTCTACTAGCTTGTTTTTAATTTCCACAAAGATGAACAGCAAACTAACAAAACTAATCGAAATTCAAAAACACACCAGTAAATTACAATAGCTGAAACAAGAACTACGCACTACACTCCCAGACCGAGGTCTTGTAAGACATGGACACCAAGAATCAGCGTCCTTCATGACGACCTTTGGATCCCATCCAGTCTAAAACCAGCCAGCAGCTCTCTGTCATCAGACTGTCGCACCTCAACTCTGACACCGAAGTAAACTCCACTTGTTCCACGATAACTGCACGTTAAAGCTGCACATCCAGTGATGCCAGCATGATTTATAGTGGCTGCTGTTTACAAGAGGAATGAAAACAATGTCTTTGTGATGACAATCATATGATTATTATATTTATGGAGTTTCACATACTTCACTTTGCATTTTATATTTTCATATTTACCCATCATTATTTATTTTCATTAATTTCTTTAGTATTATTTTGTAGTATTTATCTTCTCGCATCTTTAGCCCCTCTGGTCGAGCACATAAGTCATCATTTGTTGTCTTTAAATGGGCACTATGAATAAATTCACTCGACTTTCTGCAGTACTTAAACTCCAACCTCAAGGTCATCTGAATATTTCAGTCAGTATATCAGTCCCAGCGTCATCATCAGTGGTTCAAGTCAAACTCTCTCCACATAGTAAGCTACCAAACCCAAGTGGGTAAATCTGCAACAAACCTGCCCTCATGTCTGTCTTTAAATGTTATGTTTTTTGTTTTTTTTAAATGCCGTACTCATCTTACTTTGTTTTTACCTCAGTGTTTTAATCTCTTAATTTCACAGGTGTTGCAAATTAGTACCCCAGAAAAAAACTATGACACTTGCATCAGATAGCTGTATTCAGTTTGTCTACGCATTCTCTATGTGTACCTATCAAATAAACCACACAAAAACAAAATGAATAAATAAATAAAATATGTGCGTCTGTGTGCGAGCCTGCATGCTGGTGCACACGCCAACACTTGTCCAGTTGCTTACATAACCGACATGTGTGTAAAACGCCTGTATGACCCGCGACTCTCAGGCTTTGTTGAGTGTCACCAAATGCTTCATCGCTCTAAAAGCAGACATTGAAGTACACGGCTCACACTGCTGTGGACTGAGTGATTTACACTGTCCAATATTACGTAAGTCAAATATGATATGTAATACTGTGGTCTGCTCTGAATAATTCAACACAAATGTTTAATACAAGTCCAACAGTTAGTTTGTACATACGACAACAATGAAATATTAACACACACACGCTCTCGCTCTAGAAATAGATAGACTACATCTCTAAAAATACGGAGGTCTAAGAGCATTTCTAAATTTTGCAGGTTTTTCCAACGGTTACCATTTCGCAGTAATCTTTTAAATATCACGCAGCGCTCGTTGCTTCTCCTTCTGCATCTGCCCAAGCTTGAGTGGCAACAGATTTAGCAGCCTTCATCCATAAGTCACCATTCATTGCTCTCGTCAGTTTATCCCTTAATGCTCGCTGTGAAAACCAGTGACCAACATGTCCAACTCTCCATGCACATCCCATCTATGTCCAGCGTGAGGGTTCTTGAAGTCTTTGTGAATGAAGCATTACACAGGACGGGGCAAGAGATTAGTAAGAGAAATATCATTAAGCCTCCACAGATCAGAGGTTCAAAGAAAATGGGGCCATTAAAGACTAGGTTAAGCCTGAAGGAAAGCAATAATCTAATGTTAGATTGAAGGGAGAGGATGAGAGAGTGAGAGAGACAGAGAGAGAGAGAAAAATCTGACACACAAGTGATAACCGGAAAAGCCGAGAATTATATCATTCCCAATTACAGTCTCACAAAGTCCAAAATGCAGCTAATTTCTGGGTAAGTCGCTGTAAAAATGACAATTAACCATCTCAGCTTTAATTAAAAATGCCCTCTGGCCACTGACTGGTGTGTGCAGATGCTGTTTAAAAGGGAGAGAAAAAACCTGAAACACTACATAACAGTGAAGACTTAGTTTTGCTGAAAAATGTAGGTTTGACTAGCAGTAGAAATACAGTCAAAGTCTGATAAAAAAAAAACAGTGCACGCATTGTATCATTTGCTTTTATGAGAACCTAATAAGGTGTATTGATTTTCTGTATACTAACTGCAAAATACAATACAATACAAAGTGTATCTGTCATGATATCAAATAGAGGCTGGCCAGTCGGTTTGGAGATTCATGGGGTTTTGGAGCTGCAGAGCATTTGTTTTCATTTCTGCTGAATCTGTACTTGGCACTTCTCCTCGTGACATCAACGCTGGGATAGTCTAGATGGATAGAGGATATTTAGATGTATAAAGACTGATAACCCCGGCGGCCAGACTGCGATGATGTCAGTTTGGCACTCTGCACCGAGCATGAAACCAAACAACAAACCCATGCAGCATTTGGCGCTGCATCCATGTATAAGGTAGCATATATCGACACATAAATGTCACAAAAGGACAGTGTTCACTTTAAAGACATGCAGGCAAAAATATGCACACATGTGTAATGTAGACACACATGTTGCTGTAGGCTCCGTGTGAACTGAGTGAGCTTAGGAGAGGAGAGCCAGACCAGCAGCGGCTGCATTGTTTCACTTTATCCCCCTCTGTACTGACAGCACAAAACAGACAGAGCTCCACCAGCACAAAGCCGGGGGCATCCAGTGGCAGGCCACAACACCCAGAGGTGCCAAAGAACCTCACCCCACCAACCACCACATCCTTTTCCCCCTAAACTGTCAAACATCTCAAATCCCCCACCCTGCTCGGCCCCTCATGACATCCTGATTTCACTCTCTCTCTCTCTCTCAAGGATATAGCAAAGCTATTGATGAATTAATGCCCCCAACATGCTCATACCAGAAAATCATTATTAAAGCCTCAAGAGGTATGGATGCAAATCATGTTATTGGCAAGACAATGAATCTATAACAGCAGTCTTTACATTTAAGAGCCTCCTCAGATTTCAATGCACAAGATTTTCTGTGCGCAGTGCATCATCATCTGCCCCACAGCTGTCATGACCTCACACAACGTACACTGTTGTCTTAAGTATCAACATCACTCTAAAACATCCCTCTATAGTAGTTGCTGATGGAAAGCACCACACATCTCAGGAAGCTCTGTAAAGAGGAGTAGTTCAGTGGGTCATGATTCCTAATGGCCACTTGGAGAAATGATTGTGAGAGACAGAATGAGTCAGTAAATGAATGCCTGAATGAATAAGTCAGAAAATCGCTTCCTGGATCCGTTAAGTGTCATATGACTGAAAAGAGTTCAATAAATAAATGTTTTTGACAGCGTTCTTCATACTTTACTGAAAAAAAAAACAGTTCATCAGCGTATTACTGCGCACAGTCTGCTTTTTAGAGCTTTTTCACTGATAACAGCTGTCTGCTACGGCCAAAAATGACAATATGAGAGCAGAGGGAGTGAACCAAAAAGCAGGATGCAGGATGGAGCACTAAACAATGAGCAGAAACTAGAGAAAAAGCTACAGAAAGCTCCAGATTCAGGTGACAACTGCCCGTACGGGAATATTGTTTTAACATTGTCATTTTATACATTAATCAATATAGCACTTGTAGTGAATTCCTTAAAGCAGTACAAACAAGTCCTGCATACCACACCACATGCTTTGCTTCCATCTTAAAGGAGTAGTTCAACACTTTGGGAAATCCATATTTGCTTTCTTGTCAAGACTTAAAGGAGAAGACTGATACCACTCTACTGATTGTGTGCTAAATGAAGCTGGACCAAAGGGATGGTTAGCTTAGCTTAGAATAAAGACTGAAAACAAGGGGAACACACTTCCCAAAAAGCATCTAACTGGATGCATAATTTACACACACCTGTGCTGTATACAGACAGCATGAACATGCAGGCGCAATTAACTTTCTGTACGGCAAACTGCCTGCTGTATGCTGAAAAACTCCTGCACGTTACTGCCCTGCAGACAAACATGCACCTTAAATCTGACTGTAGCAGATCAGCTTTCCATGTTCATACACACTCAAACACCCACGCAGTCAAAATGAATGATACAGGACAAGGTGCACCACTGAATTCACAACATCAACCTCTGAGACAGTCAGTAACCTCTCCTGCATTTTTTTAAGGTGATACCAAATCACAACACTGATCTAAGTTCAAGTATTAAAAAGAAATACAAGTATAAACGTCAGGATAAACCCACTACTCACTTGTGTTAGGAAGACAGCACCCTCTTCCACAGCCATGTTCACTTACTTCCCCTCCTTCTTTCTTCCTCTCCTCTGAGTGAAGAGGAGTGAAACCTGAGCTCAGAGTGGCCAGCCAGCCAAGCAGCCAAACAGCCAAGCAGCCATCTATTCAGTCAGTCAGTCAACTAGGTCTGTCCTTATCTTAACCTCACGGGCATCCATCCCACTCAGAGGAAAAGGGGAAGGTGCCATTGGCTCAGGTAACAGAGTAAAAAAAAAAAAAAATCAAAGCACACCAACGAAAGTAAGCACTGGAGGCAGCAGTTCCTTCCGCTGTCTGGTCGATACCCTGCACATCAGATGGAGGGATGGTGGGAGGAAAGAAGTGAGTGGGGGGGGGGAGAAGATGAGAGGGGGTCTATCTATCTAACTCTCGAGTGAGTAAACAAAGCGCTGAGCATCTCGCTGTCTTTCACGCTGCAGAAAGGACACAGGCCAAATCCCCTCTGCTGCCTCTCGCCCTCGCTGTCCCCTCGCTATCTTTTTTTTAAATGTGTCAACAAGGGTAAATCCCTCCCGCCTCACAGACGCTCGCCTCCTGCCCCAGAAAGCACCTTCGAGCGGGGAGGGCGCAGGAAGAGCACTCTGACTTACCATAATAGATGAGGCTTCTCCCTCCCTTTCTGCCTCCTTCCTTTTCTTCCTCATCTTCATTTACTCTGAAGGGGGTGGGAGTGGAGGTGGGGGGGGGGGGCGTGTCAGTGTGATCTTGATATCCAAGGTTGGGGAAGCAAGCAGGGAGAGGGGCCAAACTGAAAATAGCAGCTGAAACAAATACTTTAGCTAAAATGACTCAACTGTCAAATCGCCCCCCCCCCCCACCCTCCTGTCCCTTGTTTTCCCACCCACTCTCCCTCTTTCCCTCCCACTTATTCTCTCTGGCTCACTCTCCCTGCCAGCATGCTCTTTATTGTCATCCTGCTTATCAGCTTTTTTCCCCCTAACAAAGACCAGCGTGTGTGTGTGTGTGTGTGTGTGTGTGTGTGTGTGTGTGTGTGTGTGTGTGTGTGTGGTGAGTGTTAAGGCTGGGCTTGCTCTACCTGGTTGCATGAAATCAACCAGGGGATCTCAACGCATGGGGTAGTGATTCTATATGTGCCTTCTAAAGGCGGCGGGGGGGGGGGGGGGGGGGTATACGAGTCCAAAAACAGCAAAGATGAACAACAGTAACACCAGACGCTATTTTGGGGTGAGTGGACCAGTGGGGGCGCCCCCCAGCAGTCAATGGGGACACTTTAACAGAGGATTAGGGGCTTTTCCTTTGGTATTAGGGACACCCTCTGTCCTCCCACCTCTCACCCCTCTTGAGACATGCCCCTCTGCAGCCAGCTGAGTGGGAGCCGGGGATGAGAAGCTCACCCCCACTGATTCCCCCTCACAAATCCTGCTCGTAGCTGAACCCCAGCACAGGGTAGGAGCCAAGAATACTCTCCGCTCTCCTGGAAAACGCCTGGATCTGATCGCTATCTGTGTGAGCAGAAGGCGGTCGACGTCAAGCGTAACATGCAACAAAACTACCACATCCATGTTAGACGTCTGATCATGGGCTATTACACCTGTGGGTGATAAGTGATCTGATTATCTTATCTTGGTGGACCACACACAGCTAGCTAGTATGCTTAAATCTTTTTACCCTTTGGGAAGCAAAGCTATTAGACCAGAGGTCATGATTCATTGCATAGCAAAAAAAAAAAAAAAAAAGTCTGCTGCACAAAGGTCTGTTGTTGTTGTATTTATTTTAGCTTTATTGCCAAGAGATAGGTGAGAAGATTTATACCATATAAGACTGACATTTGTCAGGTGCAGCTACTTCCTGGAGTGTGAGATGTGTGAGGCTGCCAGACAAATGGTGGAAACACCTGTGATAACTGCAGCTGGCCAACCTCCTGAAAAGCTTTTTTGGATTAAAAAATGAGATATAACTTATTAATTAGTGAGCTTCAATGGTGCTGGTAGTAGATTTTGGACCTTTGGACACAGCCAGGCCAGCTGTTTCTGCCTGCTTCCAGTCTTTACGCTAAGTTAAGACAACCAGCTGCTCGATGTGGCTCATACAGACAAGAGCTTGATTTTAGCCTTTTCACTAACTCTGTCCAAGAAAGTGGATAAACATAGATATCTTATTGCGTAGTTTAGGAAATAAACCATGGTTAAAGTGGGGTACAGATGGTTCAAGTAAAACACTTGATAAATGTTAAGAAAAATTTATGATCGTTGACGCAAACTTCTGGTCTCTGGCATGAAAGTCGGACACACAAAGCACACATTCACCAGTGTGACCTCTACACCTTTACTGCTGTACAAAACCGTTCAGTAAAAGCATAATTCCTAGGGATGTTCGGCTAAATAGATAAATTTATTGTTAGTGGAAAAGCCGCTCTCAACAGATGTGTAAACAACTGCTGTGGTCAGTAACCTCCAGGATATGGAAAATCCCAGGGACACGCCGCTGTGTGGTCACCCTTTGCTTCTGCCTGCAGTGTTTTGATAATAAATGATAAACACAGCCCGTCAGTGTCAGAGCCATATGTTTTATTTATAGCAGGAATGCTGCTGTTCTGGCAGTTCTGCCTATAAGATCACACCGACAAACGTGCACATTCACACGGACAGAACAGACAGTCACATGCAGCCATCCGTCCCTCAGCCACCGCTTCACATTCTGTCACTACTCCAGAGGAATGGCACCGCAGCATTATGGGTATTTTCCAGTGCTATCAACTTTCAGACGAGAGATAAAGAGAGTTATAGAGAGCAAGAGAGCGAGAGTCAGAGAAAATGAAAAGGCGAGGGAGACAGAGTGGCGTATGTGAGAGCAGGACTGCGATGATAACCGCATGACTGCGATACAGCGGTCATGTGATGCCGATGGGGTTGAGCTCATTACTGTCGTCCCCACAATTTTTTTTGATCTATTGATAGGAGAATGGGGTCAATCTCATGTTACTCCATTGCGCAATGCGCTTGAGATCAAAACTGTCACACACGTCCAGTCAGGTATACAGACTCTGATCGGTCAACAAAAACTGTTTTCAACACGGAAACACAGATAAATAATTACCGAAGACATTCAATGTTGGATTCATCATTATAATTATTTTTACTGAGTCTCCAAATGGACACAGCAGTTCAAGGCTCGATTACGAAGCTTCTTAACTGCAGTAGGTTTATGTAGAGTGCTGCAGGGATGACGTATGTCTGTAGGCCCACCCGGAAGTTAGCATTTCCTTGGTTCCCTTGACAAAAACCCAGCAGGATTTAACCATTGGATTTTGGATTATTGCAGAAAACAAGCTGCATGGCAAGCTACTTCTATCATTTTTGAAGTGTGAATGCAACCTCCAGGAGTAAAAAGCTAACGTTGGGCATAAATGAACTGTTGAACACCATGGTTGCATGACTTCAGCATCACCACCACGAAGCCTCCTGCTACACTACACTATACACACTTTACTAAGATTGATAAATCTGCAAGTTGGAAAGTTGAACTTGGACTGGTTGGCGAGAGCATGAGTGTAAACACAGCGAGCCCGTAAAGGCAGACAAGAGTTGTTCATTTACACACACATTTTATTTTGTGATACAAAACATGAAAATCTCTTAACCAGACCTGAATCTATTCAAAAAACCTATTGACTTTGGACCAGGGATCCAAACTGACTCTTTTCTAGGTTTTAGGACTTGTTCCTGCAGCACTCTATTAGAGACAGGCCTTTATTTGTGATTCCCTCTGTTTGATAAGTACATGTGTTCATATTTTAGTATGAAGTAAACCGCCATGATGCTTTTTCAGCGCGGTAAGAAAAAATCCATAGCATCACATCCCTATGTGAGAGCTGACAGAGGGGGTGACAGATGCTCTGGACCAGAAGAGACGAGCTGAACATGTGATTGGTGGATCACAGATCCCTTCACGCGAACACTGCAGTCAGCAGCCCTCCTCTGAAACAGCAGCGTTACCATGGCTACTGGGGGAGGTTACAACAGAAGAGAAAGAGAGTCAAGCTTACTTATGGAAAATTATCTCTTTTGACACAGTTGTCCTCACACACACACACACACACACACACACACAGAACACCTCAGTCATTCTTATGTTCGTGCCTGTCAACGGTCTCGAATCCAGTATGGCTCAATACGTTATCTGGGAGAATAACATTGTGGTCAGATGCTGAAAGGATTTTTTTCTTGTGGTGGCATTTGTGAGTTATTTTATGTTGTATTTATATTTGAGCACTGAGATTCTATCATTAGAAAGAGGAAAACGATATAACACAGAGAGGAGATCTACCATCACGTTTGTGGATAAACACTAACAGACTGACTGATGTATGCATGTTTACATTGTGTCATCTTCTATATGGTGGGACAAATGTCACCATACAGTAATAAAAGTGTTATATCACAAATGCTGTAATTACTGGAGAAAGCAGCTCTTTGCTTCATTTCTGTATGCGACTATACGCCTGTGATATCCAGGCCTAACAAAACAGATATGCTTACATACTGAAAGGCATATAAATGGCTCAGGGCTAATCCACTTGTCTCCCTGCTGCCTTTCCTTTCCTGGTTTCACAAACATATTAGGTGAGCTCAAACATCTCAGAGGAAAAATATCACACCCCATCCTCATTCTGGGGACTATCCTGAATATTTGTAGAGGACATGCAACACACAACCAGCAGACGGATATTTACTGGTCCTGCAGCACGGAGCTCGCTCAAGGGCACAGCCCCCCCTCTGTCACCTAGGACATGAAACCGCCATGGAGGAGGGGGGAGGAAGTCAGGGGGGAACTTGAAAAGGGTAGAAAGGAGAGAAAGAGGAGGAGAGGAGGGATGGAACTTGAAAAGGAAAATAGGTGAACCACTGAACTGGAGCAATGAGAGAAACAGCAAAGCTCAGACGTCATTACGAACCACCACCGCCCAGTTTGGCTAATGTATACGTTCACATTCACTATGAAGCCAGTTTATTGAAAAGGCCCTACACTGCCTATTGAATTAATTTTAGCTCTTACAATCCTATTGTTTGTGTTTGTTTCGAGGCTGTCGGAGGCGTGCTGAGGTGACATACAACTGAGAAAATGTACAGCCTTTTCACCGTATGTAATCACACAGTTGTACCACTGCAGCACACATGAAGCGTCCTGGTCTCTACTGTCGAGGACCAGGGACAATGATGCTGACACTGAAGTGGGGAGAACTTGAATGTCGCATTGGATTTCATCCAACTGACTCGTCAGCTGTGCAGGTGAAATCTACACACTAGTGCACCGTTCTGGATCAATAGCCGTCCCGCTAGAAAGTCACCCTAAAACAGACTCCAGAAGAGCAAAGGTGAGACAATGAAGCAGACGCAGGAGGAGGGGGAGACGTAAAAGGAAAGTGGAGGTGGTCATATGGCTGAGAGGAGTCAGAAAGCGAGGTGGTGGAAAAGAGTGAGAGTAAAGCGACGGGAAGGTTATTCATATGAGAGGAGAAACAGAACGGAAGAGCAGGACACACAGATGACGACAGCACAGACTTAGTTAGAAAACACAAGGACAGGGTGTTAATGGCCAAACACTGACAAGAGCCCAAACAAAACTGAACAACATACCAGAGTTTAGATAAATCTGCCACAAAGTCAGAGACATCAAACTCCTCCTCCTCCTCTCCCCACTGCTCTTCCTCCTTTAGCCTCAGTTTGACCTGCAGCAGTCGCTTTCAACAGTCAAACACTGGACTCTGGTGGACAGTATCCTGCATGACAACTGTGTAAAACGTCACCGGTCCCTCTGTGACATTTTGTCCACGACTGGTGGTTTTTTTGCATCATGGCAGTCCGAGAATACTATTAGGTGATGGTTTTGGGACTTTTCACTGTCACTCATGGAGGAGTGTAGATGGAAATGTGATGGTCAGAGGAGATCTGCACTTGGTGGTATGTTTGTCTAAAACACTTCTTGGATAACAAATTAAAAACATGGCTTGTTAAAAGGCTACTATTGTGTTTTGTGCACTCAAAGTCAGTACACTGCAACAGGACTCGTAGCTGGATCAACTTGATTCTTTGGCTGATCTTAAAATTCAAATCTATGTTTTTAGATTAACTATACCTGTACATACAGTGGCTACATCTGAGTACATCTATTGGGTTTTTTTTTACGCTTGTTTGATGCCCTTCTTTTCCCTTCTTTACCTATCATGTGTAGTTTCCTACATTTTAACATTTCTCTAAATGTTTTTGCCGTTGCTTTTATTACCCCTTGTACAAAACAACTCCATTTAACTCTGTTTTGGTCTCCACCACCTTCTGAGGGAAATATCTGTTTTTTTAGCTGCTAAATGCTCCACTATGTTCACCAGCTAATTGCTAACTGCGACTGTCTGCTGTTCGGTGCTGAGCAGGCAGAGTGCAGTGGGTTTTTAGAGCTTTGTGGCAGGAAATAACGCTATTAGAGCGCGGAGAGTAAAGCTGTGGAAGCATAAAACCAAAACAATGAGCTGAAAGAGGCTACAAAGCTCTGTAGAGATGAGGGGAAGTGCAGTCGGGTGGAGTTACTCTGTGGCTTCTTCACTATAAGTGACCCCTTTTACATTACATACAGTCATTCGGATCATAGCTCTTATAAAATATTGATATAGCTCCTTTATGACTTAACAACAATGAAATCAGTGCAAGACACAGACACACAGAATCACACGAGCTCCCAAGCACAACGTCTAGGAGTTATTAGACATCAAATATGTATTTCACCGAGCAGACCTCCAATTTCCAAAAGCCTTTGTATCATCTCAATAATCCATATGAATCCCCATGGCTCAGAGGTGAAGCCATCTCAAGGTAATGACTGAAGAGAAGTCCATAAACCATCTTAAAACACCTTTTGTGTCAAAAAGGCAGTTCTCTTTTCTTAGGAGTGAGTTTCCAATCTTTGCGATACAGTAATGACACATAAAAATGCAAATGACTAAGCGGTAGATGGACTGAAATGACTATTCCCAATAATAATAGAGTCAATCTTGTGTGAACAGCAGGTAGCATACACGAGCTGTGGGAGCTGAAATTGAGATGAGTTGCACTGTAAGTGTGTATGCGGTCATACGGAAGGGAGAAAGAGGTCCATGTGACACATAAATTTATGAATTTCAATGAGCGTGTGGGAAAAATGTGACACAGAAAGAGGTCAGTCTATTGAAAAGACATCAGAAATAAGACAAAGGCTTGCAGAACAAAAAAGTTAATATCACCGAGTTTTAATCACAAACCTCAGGAACGTCCCCTACTTCCCCCTCTTCACACTTTTATGGAGCTAAAACTCAAAACAAAATGAGTACGTATATGCAGTGCATGTTAAATGAAAGAGGAAGAAAAAGCATTGTGTAAGCAGATTACAGCCACATGCTCCTCTGGTTGCACAGCACACATGGACTGATGCTGTAATGTAGACATGATGACTAATGACAGATATGGACACACTAACTCACTTTGCACACATGCACGGACACAAGGACAGAAACATGGATTAATTATTTCCTGTCATTTTGCTCTTCTGTTTCTCGGGGTGTCATATAAACTTGGACAGCCTGAACTGACGTGAAATAATTAATCACAGGATGGACTTTTCCCTCAGTTTGTAAGGGCAGTTTTAGCTGTAGAGTATCTGTTACCAGGATGTGAGATCTGCCAATGATCCAGAGGAGGAGGAAGAACAAGGAGATCCAGCTCCTTCCAAGAAAGTAATTCATTTCTTCCGCTACCTCCCTGTAACTCTGCCTTTTAAATGCAAGGAGACAAGAGAAATGGCTCTCGAAGTCTCTTTCAAAACAGTGTGCAAAGGTTCATGATTAAACCACTTCATCAACTGCAGACATCCATCACTGATGATCGTCACTCCATTCCTCCTCTCAACTTGTTCAGATTAATTTCTGGTGGAAAAGAAGTGGGAGTGATGGAGGGACAGATGTGAAAAAAGCTTTGATAATCCTCTTCCTTCCTCTCCATCCTCGCTCTTTTAGGCCCCTTTTTGCCTCCCATCTTCCTCCACCTCTCTCTCCATCACATCTTTATCAATTTCCCTGTCTCCTCTTCCTCCCGTCCATCTGTCCACTGCCTCTATCCATCTATGTTTTTTTTTTCCTGCTTGCTTCCCTTTGCCTTTCTCATACGCAGCAATCACCACTCAACATCTCTAAATTCGGCGTACTCCCCCGTCACAGCCTCTTCTGAGCCGACCTGCCAGACTTGATATTTCCATGTGTGTGTCTGCATGCGTGTTACGGACAGGGAAAGACTGTGCACTGCTTTGTAGATTTCTAAACGACCTAATGCCTTCGTATCTACACAAACAACATACACCAACAAGTTATTTAGCTTATTCTCTCCACCTCAATGTCTCTTTCTCTGTGTCTTCACCGGACATTAAGTTTGAGGACTCTTCAAGAGCCAGTAGGCTAACACACACACCTAGATCACTTAGGTCAGTCAATTTTAGAAAAGTAGACCACATTTTTGTGTTTGTATGAGCATCTCCTAAAGATATGCTGCACTGTATCTACAGTAGATGTGCAAGTGCTTTCGACTGTGTACAGTATTTGTGTGTGCGCGTGCGTGCGTGCGTGTGTGTGTGTGTGTGTGTGTGTGTGTGTGTGTGTGATAATTATCTGTCTGCTGAGACTCGTACAGCAGACAGAGAGGCTCTTGGCCAGACTTTATGGAGAGGAAAAAGCCAAGTGTAAAAGCTTCTTGTCCACATTATCGCTTCTCACAGAACCACCATGGAGGACAAATACATTTAGCTCAGCGCTCTCACATCCAGCAAAACACCTCCTCTATCTGGGGAGTGACCATCAATTCTTTTGTATGGAAAAACTTTTGCAGAACTTTAACTTGTCTCCAGTGACAAGGAGAGAAAAAGCTCTGACAGCTTTAACTTCTTTAGCTTTCTAAAACTTTTAAATGGAAAATAAGGAAAATATAGACGATCAGCATTAAAATCAATATGGAAAATGGGATCCACATTTGCAAAAGATGCCTTTAAATTGAGACAACTGGACAGAAAAAAATCTGCTTTAAATGTCATTTCTGTGGCTCCCACCATAACATTTTGATAACTCAAAAAGCCATCTATAAAACAGAAAGAGATCTGTTATTCTGGCCCGTCGAGCAGGGCTGAATGAAGAGCAGAGTGCTGTAACTGTTTTCGTCTGATCTTTGGCAGGCAGAAAGCACCAGACGAGAGCAGACCACGAGCCATCTGTCCCCCCTGAACCCCCCTCCATCTCCACACAGCACGCACGCACACACACACACACACACACACACACACACACACACACACACATATGCAGGCAGACGTAAACTTGCACACAAGGACCTAAACTAAACGTACACACGCACACGCATGGCTCAGTAAACATGTTAAAATTAGGGGACAATACTCTAATCCTCCATGATCACCCTCTGACATGAGGCCAAGCGGACCAAATGCTCCATCCAGACATGGAGGATGTTTGAGAGGAGGAGGAGGAGGAGAGGGAGATGAAAGAGGAAAAAGAAGTGAAATATTGTGAGGAAGTGAAAGGGGATTTACAATTATCCGACGCGCTCACCAATACAACTGCTGATCTTTCATTTATACTTCTTAAAATCCGTGTACCCTCCACAAATACAGAGGTTATTACACATTACAGCCTCCTCTGCTGGAGTAATGGTCTTACAGGTCCTGGGGTTTCTGCTTGGCAAACGGAAGGCTATTAGATGCTGAAACAGCCAGCTGCCCCTCAGGCAACACAAAGTAATAGGCTGTTGAATGGGGACGCCTAAATCAATAATAGCAGCACTCCCCAAACATGGCTACAAGACAGGCACTGTGGGTGTGGAGGGTGAAGAAATTCACCTGCGTTTTGTTGCTCGGAAATGGTCAATATCCAGAAAGAACACCACGCCCACTGCTGGATTTCTTTAATAGCAAAACTGCATTTTGAAATTTAGTTTAGATCTTTAAGGCTTGAAACAGAATTTGATTTTGTTGGAAAGCAGCAAAAACTCAGCCATGTTAGGCCCCTTGTGGCAATAATGATGCCATGACCAAACCACAACATGAATCCCTGAGGTCGCGAGAGTTCAAAGGGTCAACTGGGTCAAGCGTGGCCTGAAGAAGGATTTCAATATATTTAAGGGGACAGAGCCATGGAATGGCCATTCAGTCTGTCTGCTCGCAGCAACTCATTTAGATTAATAACACCAGCAGATGTCAGTGCAACAATCCTAGTTCCTACACATGAGGTGGAATGGCCCTGAAGTCATATCATGTGACTTTCTTCAAGAAAAAAAAAGGAAACAGGAAAATAAACAGCTCTCTCTTTCTCATGCAGGATATGCTTATGAGCGGTGTCTCTCGAACGATTGTGCTGCGTTTAGCACAGGACATGGGACACGGAAATCGATAGAGGGAGGGGTACAGGACGATCCAGAATGTCTCCCTCACTCGTCTCCTCTCTGGGTTAATTTTGATCAGCTGTTTTCTTACTGCGGGACACTGCAACATGAATCTGATCCACTGGTGTACAGTAATCCGGTAACAGAGACGTGGTTTTACACTGCTGGGCTCAGGATGCGCGCCACCTCACGTAGATCACACAACACAAGGATGGGTGCTTTGCAAAGCAGCTTGAGCATCATGCAAGACAACATTTGGTGGTTCCTCTACCTTACACTGCATACTTTACGGAGGCGTAAATACAGCCGTTTCTTCAGTGGAGACAAGCTGTTCAACAGAACTGTCTAAAGGTGCGGCTGATGGTTAGCCGGACTGTCGTGCAGTTGCAAGCTATGTATATCAGTGTGGTTTACAAAGGAACACAGCAACATTTTGGGATATATGCTAATTTGTTTCCTTGCTGAGAGGCTGATACCTCTCTCAGGTCTGTATATAGATGTGCCAACAGCTGGTTAGCTTAGCTTAGCTAGCACAAAGGCTGAAAACAGAGGGACACAGACAGCCAGACTCTGTCTCAAGGTAGAAAAATCCACTTACCAGCACCTCTAAAGCTCATTAATTACTACATTTTATCTTGTTTGTTCAATCTGTGAAAAAACAAGTGTAAAAAGACATGATAAGGGGCTGATGTGCCAGAGTATTTCTTGGCTGGGCAATTGAACTATTCCTTTATTGCTTACATACATCCAATATCTGGGTGAGAACATGGTGATTTACTGTGGTTTGTACATTACTGTGTAACTGTCAGAGTAAGTAAAAGGCAACAACCAGTAAACGACTGCTGGCAGTTGGGACTCAGCCTATTGTCCTGCATGGCAGACAGTTTTTTATCGTGGGTGGCAGCACTTTTACTTTAGACCAGCATTAGTCCTGTGGCACTAAAATCTGTGACTGACATCCTCATGAGCCTTCCCCGCCCCCCTCTGTATGAGGGTGTGTTGGCTGACCCTCTCTGACCCCCCGAGTCCATCCATCCATCACACACAGCTGGAGCTGACTGCTCATCAAGGCTGCAGCTACGTGTGCTCTCACACACACCTAAAAAACAACACGTATACATACAGTAAGCAGTCTTGAACACAAATTTTGTGCAGTGCAATACACTTAGTGTGCAAGCAGCCTAGGTGCGCGCACACACACACACACACACACACACACACACACACACTCATTTTGCCTACTGTGGTACATATACATGCCCCAGCAGGGAGCGTCAAGGTCGCAGCTGAGCAGAGAGACTAATGACCTATAATAAGACACAACCTTGACTGATGGTACAGTCAGTTAGCTTGGCTATAGCAGCCAACAGGAGCACACACACATAAACAGACACACACAGAGGGCTGTGCTCTGTGCAGCTCAGCATCATTGTTCCGCATGTGCTCTCTTCGCTGAGGAGGACTCTGATCTGCTTTACTTAATTTTACCTCAGCTTTGTACAGAGTGTTTCTGTTTGCTTCTCGACTCCTGACATCAATAAAATGCAAACATTTAACGAAACTGAGAGACACTTTGACAATTTTTGGTTTTAGTATTTGAAATAATTTCAGCGCGTGACATGTTTGCGACACATTTCTTACATGTTTGTTACTTTGTGGTGACATTGTCATTGACACACGTCTGTTCCCTCAGTACAGTCAGGAAAGACACACATAGCAGCAATGACAGAGAAACTGAGGTCAGCTTCACCACGTTAAGGTAGGTATGTGCATAAGGACACTTTGAGGCTATGACGGCGTCAACAACAACTCAAATGAAGTCACATTTGTTCAGCCTCTGCCCCCGCACTCAGCTCACCTTGAAGTGTCTCTTCTATATAGCATTAACATGTAATCTACACAAACACATTCAGAAAGCTATAGCTACAGCACAAACACATAGATGGAGGATACACACACTCACACTGGATATTTACACACATATCTATACCCTCAACCCATTCAATCAGCCATTTGCACCATATTCCCTCTCTCCACCAGTTGTAAAATGGCCTGTGCCTGACTCATGACAACACTGGCATCATGGTGACATTGAAACAATCTCAGTTGCGCTAACACATCATAATATGATATAGGAGACTCCTTGCCGCCATTTTATTCAGTTGACTGTCACCAAAGAAACTGATCAAGGGCTTTAAATCCATTTAAAACTGATCATTTTAATCAGAAATATCAATGGATTGTAAAGGTGAAGACCTTAATGACACGAAAGTCACGATGACCCTGCGGGAGGAAGAACAAGCGCAGCCTTTTCCGCTGCTGTCTACTCTGTGTCATTTCTGCTTACTTCCAACACTTCTTCTAATTGGTCACTTCAGCAACTTGTGTGCGCGTCCATGTTTTTTCCTAACGGCTGGAGCGGCCATTTGGCTGTCAGGAGGGAAGGTCCCAGAAAAGTTAAAAGTGCACTGTGGGTGTCAAGATGGCTGACACACAGCTGACAGTATACCAGTCAGCAACACACACGCATACGCACAAATAGGCATACGCACACTCACACACACAGTGACAGCAACCTAGTCAGCAGCAACACTAACAACAACCTGACTCATATTGCTGCGTCTCGGTGCATCAGATCAAGCCTTCATGCTGACAGAGAGCAAAGTGTGCGATTAGACAGAACTTCATGTAGACGGAGACGATCAAGTGTCGACTTTCTAATACTGAGGTCCATCGTTTCTGATAGTAACCTGTGGGACTGAATCCTACAGTGCAACAACTTTTTATTGTGGAAAATACCTAAAGTCAGCATTTTTCCTCATCCTGATAATGTGTCTGGATACAGATTGCATTTTAATAACAGGTGTAAATAGGGTCTGTATTATGTGTGTGTCAGTCACATCTGCATCATAAGATCAGTGCATCACTATGCTTTGAGAAGCCGGAGCCAGCAAATGTTTGGCATTTCAGCTTAATAATCGACTTCTGCAATTAATCACTCTTCACAATCGTTGGTGTTTAATTTTCAGCCGAAGGATTAATCACTGAATTAATTAATGCTTCAGCACAACTGCAATACCAACATGATGAGAAACTGATAAAATTAGACTTTACAACAATCAAGTTGTGTTTAAACTCAAAAACCAAAGTAACAGATTTTATATTTACTCTATCCAGAGTCCAGTCCATGTTTGCTCTAAAATAGTGACAAAATGATGACAAACAGACTGTCAGCAGTGTCGCAGCTCTTGGTATTATTACTCATTTCCCTCCAGGTAGGAAACAGCTGGGTGGGATCGTAACACTATGATGGATTTCTGGTCAGACGCAGAGGAGACAGATCACAGATACAGCAGAGGGTGGGGTGTCCCTTCTCAAAAGAACCAGAGAGGAAACCCCAAAACATCCAGTGTGAGAGCATCAGCATGGCGATACACGTCAGGGAGCTGACCAGAAGGTGCTGAAGGTCTTTTCTATTTTCAACATGATGGGTGTTTGTGTACCAAACAGAGGGGAAGAGGAAGAAGAAGGGATGATGCTGAAGATGATATGCAAGCCGCCCACTCAGCGACGGTGTAGAAAAATGATTAATCGCATGAGATGAGAGAATTGCCATGACTCAGTTATGTCTGGGAAAGCAGGCTCATGTGTTGGTAATGAAATGACTGTGTGAGGTGAAAGCTGACACAGCAAAGATTAAGTTTCACCGTCGTCATCATCATCATTATCATCATCATCATCATCATCATCATCATCATCAGAACGATAGCAGTCACCATCCCTGCTTTATGTTTAACATTAGCAGAGTTTCAGTGGTGCCACATTCCTGGAGATGTGGGACTTTTTTTTTTTCATTATCAATACCTTTACCAATTATTTTGTTTATTAATTGATTGATTGTTTGGTCTGTGAAATGCCAGAAAATAGTCTGTCACAATTTCCCAAAGCCCAAGTTAACTTAGTTCGACTGATTGCTTCATCTGACCAACTGACCCACAAATATATTCGTCTACTATCACACTGGAATAAAATAATCAACCAATATTTACATTTGTTAGGCTAGAACCAGTGAATCTTCACAATTATTGATAAAAGAATTGACTTGTGATCAACAAAATGTCATTTCAGCTCGAACAGCTTCTACTAAAATACAAAATACAAATCGCAGTTTCCTGTAAAGCCTGTGTAACGTCTTTAAATGTCTTCTTTTGTCCGACCAACTCCAAAGATATTCAGTTTATAATGTTATAAAGCAGCAAATCCTCATGACTGATCTGCTGAAACTTCTCCATTTTTACACATCTGGTCTGGATGTGTTAACCTTTAACTTTCACTTTACCATCTTGTTTTTGGTTCCACCTACTCCTCTGCTCTCCTCTGCTACTGTGTTTTTGCCCTCGCTGTACAGTATTAGTGATGGATTTCTGGCAGGAGCAGTGGGCTCGGAGGGCACCTCGAGCAAGAGCACAGCATCAATCCTGAATACCTGTTCTGCCCTCGGGGTAAACTCGTATCACAACATGTACAGACAATGCCCCTCTTAAAATGTTTTTTAGGCCTGCATGCAAAAAATCTGGAAAAAACTATCCCCCAAAGATGACAGTCCATCATAATTCTGATATCATCAGCAGACTGAAATAGGCCACATAGGAATATGAAAATGAAATGTTTACTCCAATTTACCAGCCTAATGAAAACATACAAGTAATCATTGATGACAATATGATGACAGTAATTGAAACTGTGATGGTTTGGATCAGATTGCAGAACACAGCCACAATTCTTTGCTAACAGCTCCAGGCCGAGGATTTATTTTCCGTCTCTGGTTGCTGTCAGAATGAACCAGGAAGAGGACGAGAGGGGAGGACAAAGTAAAAAGAAAAAATCTCAGCAGGCTGTGGGTTTAAATCTGAGGACCTTTGGGGAGGAGCACAAATATACCTAGGCATGATATAAATCACCACTTTGCTCTTCCCCCAGCTTCATCCTTGAATTTCATCCAGTCAAATTTGACAGTGCGATTCTGTCGAACCACCACAGGAATCCTCCCTGACCTTTCTGAAAGTACCCCACAGTCAGTCTGTGGCAAAACCAGGTTGTGTTACGACTATTTAGAATTTTCTCAGCATGGACAGTCTTCATGGGGACGACAAAACACACTTCCCTCCCACAGTATGCTGCGACTGTTCGCTGATAACAGAGACCAAACATGTTTGGCAAAGCTGCTTGTGAATAATTCAGTATCAAACGTTAAGTCGACAGAACGCTTTGCTCCTATTCTCGCTGTCCCCACAACTGTTAATAAAAACATAAGAAATGCAGCCAATTACTTCTCTGGTGTGTGTGTGTGTGTGTGTGTGTGTGTGTGTGTGTGTGTGTATGATGCTCTACTGTTAAAGGTCTATTTTTCCGGTGATCTGACACATAACAGGCTGAGTAAAAGAATACCAATCCCACCTTGGAGCTACAATCAACCTTTCCCTATCAGCAGGCATTATACTGGATTACTGCGTTCTGCAGGCTTGCTTTAAAGACGTTCACTACTAGCCAGCAGATGACAAAAGCGATCATTTCACTGCTTGTTTTACCTCCCACTGTACTGAACAGTACACCCAAGGCCAGACACACACACAGTGGAAATACTGAATTTCCATGCCAATATTACACTGCAATAAAGACTGCAACCTTTTCACACTAAATTACCTCCTTTAAGGTGCAGTGGAGTCTTTCCCTCAGGGACAAAAGCAAAAATACAGTCTATATGTTGTGACAAAGTGGTATTAAGAGCCAGTATTGTAGCTGAGTCTATTAGCTGGACAGTGCAGGAGGTGTATTGTGCTTCAGACAGTAACCATACACAAAAAAAGCAGTGCATGAGAACCAGAGCAGCTGCATCCTTTAGAGAAAAAAACAGCAAAAGGATGGAGGTGTGGCTGGAAGGATGGATGCACATGTTGAAGCTAAACTCCCAGCACACTCAGGTTGGAGCACGTTCAGGCAGAAGGGTGCATCCATGTTTGGGAGTTGGCAGAGGAGGCCGGGGGTGGGGTGAATATTTTTCCCTAATCATGAATCTGGGTGTTTTTTCTGTTCCCAAGGGGGATGTGAAACCCCCCCCCACCCCCTGCTGCCACCCTCTCCTTTTGCTCTCCCTCTCTCCGTCCTTCCCTCCCCCCATGTGAGAGAGCTTACTGTGAAGAGGTGTGATTACCATCGATCTGTCCTAACACAGCCCGTTTCCTCAGCTCCAGAGCCTCTGAGCTCCACAAGGCCAGGACCACACACTCGTGCCCTTGCCCAGGGACAGAGGCTTTTTCTGGGGGAGAAAATGCGAGAAGACTGGATCCAGGGCGTCTGACGGAGACGGCACCCATAAAATATGAGATGTGATATTACACAAATATCGACTTGTGCTGCCTGTTAATCAAATTCAGGTTTCACCGTTGTCTCGTAGAGCTAATCGCGCCAGACGACAAAATTGATGACCGCATCATTCTGGTTATCGCTGCATGCGACGGTGGAATGGCAGGTGGTTAAGTGGAGGACAGGGAGACGGCATTGTGGTGGAGGTGGGGGCGAGTAAAAGAAAGTAATTATCAAGCTGTACAGGCGTGAGTCCCAAGGGTCAACAGAGTGCTGTGTGTGTGTGTGTGTGTGTGTGAGAGAGAGAGAGGGAGAGCAGGACAGCACCATTTCAATTGGATAAGCTTTATCTGTGCCTGTATGAGGAGCACCTGCCATATATGCATAAATGTACACACACACTCACATATGGCTGTGACACACCATTTGATGCATTTAAGAGCCTGATGGAAGAGGTCTGGCATTGATGCACAGCAGGGGATTAATGAGTGTGATGTTGTCGGAGTGGGGGTGTTGTCTGTCTCTTTCTCTCTCTCTCTCACACACACACACACATACACACACACACACACACACACACACACTGCTGCTTCAGTGAGCAGCGAGTTGTGAGTGACCCCAAGACAGACAAGGCAGAAAAAGAAGCTGTAGGTAGGCTTTTAAAGAACAATTAGGCAGCATGGTGACGGTACAGAGAGAGAGGGAGAGCTGCTCCTTCACTGTCATGTCTGATTGTACAGTCGACGCCTCCCTGCGCTGCCTTTACCGACAACTCCAGCATCGGCTGTGGTCCAGTTTTCTATTCTCGTCTCTCTTTTCTCTTACTCCCCGTTTTCAGAATGTCACCTCTTCCCCCGTCTCCTTTCTGCGTCTCCTCCACACCTGCTCCCCCTTGGCCTCTCGTTCCGTCCCTCTGTCCTTGCCTCATCAAGTCCGTGCTCCCTTATCTCCTCCTCTTTCCTTCTCTTCTGCCCTCCCCGCCTTCCCCCAAACCATTCAGCTCTATAATCACATCATTAAGCAGCATCACTGTATCTGTAACTATGTGTGAATAATCTGACGGTGAACTGCGCTTACTGCGCTAAACTCCTTCTCTGTCTCACCCTTGAGCATGGGAGGTGAGCTGGTTCTGTCCAAATGAGATGAATGATGGAGAGGTGGTCTACAGTTTGGTGTAAATCTGCTCCAGTGAGTCTTACTATCCTCTCAGTTGGCTGCATTAAACGTGAACTATAATCCTGCGTCCTTATAGGATATCTGATGGCACCAGTTTACATTTCCAGAGAGGGAAATTGCAAAAAAGCACTCCCATATCCTGCTGAGAGGGCTTTTCACCCTCTGTTACTAAGCAGGATTGGAGAATCGTGTCTGTGATGTCAACAAATTGACAACACACAGTTCATTTGTGTATCAGCACAATTACACAACACGCACTGGGTAATGTACATTTACATGCATATTATATTCTCTGTTCCTGTAGCCTCAAGCTACAGTATATTGTTTCTGTGCTTACATTAGAGCTGCAACTAACAATTATTTTCAGTACTGATTAATCTGCAGATTATTTCCTTGATTAATGACTAATGAATGTCCGTAAAATCCCAACTGATGGTATCATATTGCTTGTTTTGCACAACTAACACTCAAAAATCTAAAACTATTCAGTCACAGAGGACAAAGAAAAAACAAAACTGAGAAGCTGAAATAAGGCAGTTTTATTTTTTTAGTTGAAATTGGACTTTTAGTTATTCTCAAAATAGCTGCAGATTATTTTAACTGTTTCAGCTCTTGAGCCAAAAGCCCTGTTTTAGATTTTTCTGCATGCATGTGATGAATTGATATTTCTGAGATGTGAAATCTCATATTGTATCATACAACATGAATTTAATATGTCAGTCCTGTCCAGTGTGGAACATGTATCTCTGTATTTGGAGATTTTCAGATATAATGAACGATTAAATGCCCTTTCCCTACATCTCTGGCTAATGTAACACTCTACAAACCCATTGAAAAAGCTGCATTTTTTGTATGCAAGCCAGTAAAAAACTTTTCCCGTGTGTCGTTCTCCCATTTAAACAGAGCCACAAATGAGCATGTGAAGACATATGAAATGAATTCTAATATGCTTTTTTGTGAAATCACATCCAGCAGTTCCACATGGGACAACGCATCAGAGAGAGCGAGAAGGATGAAGAGGAGGGAGGGTGCACGTGGATTTGAAGAGTGGCAAGAAAGACGCCAGTCACCTTCAAATGACCTTTAGGCTTACGATCACGCTCTCTCCTCACTTCCTGCCTCTCTAATTCTCTCCGTTTCTTCTTATCTCTCACTCTCTCCTTCCCTTCACACTCTTCCTCCATCTATTAGTCCTTATCTCTTCCTCTCTCATTCTACCTCAATCTCTCCTTTCCACTGCTTTTCCTGTGTGACTCTTCAGTGCACACACACATTAGCCAGCGCCCATGTGACTGGAAAAAGGATGTAAAAATGAAGCATTGAATGCAATTTAAATCACCTGATGCTCAAAAAAAAAAAGAGAAAAAGAAAAAGATGTCTATGTCAGATGTACCAGACCAGGAACCACAACTAGACAACATGGATTTTTTTTCCCCAGTGGTAGGACAAACAAATCCCCACATAGACGGGTTTCCAGTTACGAAGGCTCCCTAAGAAATCCCATCACCACACACACATACACACACACACCATCCCCCAGCAGTAGCTCTCAGTGAGGACCCTTGAAGTGGTGGATCAATAATTAGTACAATCCTTATTACACGCTCTCATTTCCCCTTAGAGACTGAAGCTAATGTAGAACAATGGCAGCAGCATACAGTAGAGCGAGGACGCTGTGCGGCCCATTGGAGGATCCTCCATGTTTCAGGCCTGGTTTAATACGACAGAGGGCATTAAAATGGACTGATTTACTTAGTGTGTGTGTGTGTGTGTGTGTGTGTGTGTGTGTGTGTGAAGGGATAATATGATACAGAAACATAACATGGGTTGTCAAGATTTAGGAGGTGTTACTACTGAAGGATGATCTAGTGAAGAGTTGACCAATGTGCCAGAAAACATCACAAGTTGGTTCAGTGGACCAGAGCACGCCCGTTGCTGCTGACATTCTGGGTTTGAGCATAAATCACAGGATAGTATTTTTTTATGGAAATTGCATTTGAAAAAGCAGATGTTGAAAACACCGGCTCCTATAGAGAGTGTTGCATTATGGGTTGTCTGCAGCCTTCAAGTTGTAATCTTTTTAGTTTCAATCCTAATTGATTTGGCAACACCCAAAAATTAAAGCAGACTGAACATCAAACTGTGAACACCATTCAGGCTCAGCACAGAGGCAGAACACACTCACACACACTCACACACATACAGTAACTCATTCACATACATCCCTACTACTGAGACTTCTACTGGCGGTCTTTGATTTTGTCAGGTGACCGCTGAAACAGGCTGTGCTTGCTGTAGCCATTCCTCCTGTTCACATTGGCCATTAAAAGACCCTTTCCTATCAAAATCCACATTCCTCATTTGGCAAAATTGTATTCAAAAGCTTATCTGAAGCTTATATGAGGGCTCAGCAGTCTGAGTTACTCACAGACAGTGTTTCTGTGCTGAGCTGCAGAGGAGGGATCGTAACAAAAAGTGAATTTTGTATCAAAATGCCTGTAATTTTGGAAAATAACTCGATTTGACTAGGATGGAACATATAATGGTCACTGGAGGTCGCTGCCTAACAATAAGCATAAATATGGGTCATTATAACCTGCTTGCACAGTTGCACTAAATGGTCGTTTTTCTGGTTAACACAGGAATTTAATGTAATGTTGCTAGTTTGTGTTTAGTGTGTCTTTTACACTCTTTGAATGAGTGTGTATGAGCTGCTGCATGCGTGAGTGTGTGTGTTACTACAAGCTGGTCAATCGCTTCTTACCTGATTATCCTAATCTGACTCAATCAATGTACATCATATTCCCACTGAGTAAATAAAATTTCAATATATGCTACATCAATTGTCATTATTTCCAGGAACAGAAGCCTGGCAGCCTCCTCAAAGTCACGCTCAGTGGCGGTCCAGCCGGTGGCCATCTTGATGGTGAAAACATTTTGTAATACTGGGAGGAGTTCCCAATGCCAATGCAATTAGCTGAGGCACGCATGAGTGCTGAATTCATTAACCTCCATCTATTATGGGCTGGTGGGGAGGGGAGGTGCAGGAGTAGGTGGGGGGGAAGGAGGAGGGAAGCAACACGCGTGCCGGCTTTGTTTCAGCCGAGCCAGAAAGTGAGTGGAGGGTAATGAGACAGAAAGGGAAGAAATAAAGAAGAAAAGGAGAGCAGTATATTCAAACATGCACTGGTCTGATGTTTTCTCCCTTCCTGCCTGCCCACAGCCAGATGACTCCTTTCCCCACGGTTCACTTTTCCTCTTAGGGCCAGGCAGACTCTTGGCTTTACCACTGTTGCCAAGGGCTTCCTCTGAAGGCAGCACGGGGCTGAAATCCAATTTCAACACCGCCATCGGCCTTCCAGCAGTCATTTCAAAGTCTTGCTTTAGATTCACTGCTGTGATCCGGATTCAGACCTCTAATGAACAGCGATGATGGAGATAAATGATGATGACATTCACCGCTGACGAGCGGGACGTGCTGGTGATCTTTGGAATTTTTAATGGAGTCGATCGAATTTCACTTTCCCGTCGGAAGCTTGAAAGCGAAACTTACAACAAAAAAAAAAGGGCACAATATTAGATTTCAACAACACGGTCAAGACACAGGTGTTCACAGCTGAGGAAGAGGCGCAGAATTTCCTTGGAAGATGAAACACTATCAGATTAGACTGGAGAATAAGCCTGTGGGAAACAAAGCTAGCACATGGCCCATATAAGCCCTGTGAGAGAAACAATAGGTACTGTAGCGACGCACACTCTGTGTACCAGAATGATGTGTAAAATTGGGACTCGGCAGTAGGAAATCTATGCTTTGCTGAGCTCTCTCTCTCTCTCTCTCTCTCTCTCTCTGTCTCTCAGGGAATCCATTGGGGGCTCCTGGCTCTAGATAATGTCATTAGAAGTAAAGCAGCTTGGAGACTTTATGTAACAGTGTAACAGGGGTTTTCCCGTTCAGCTGACCACTGCGGCTTCGGAGGTTTCTCTGACTGTTTCTCAGGTGTGCTCCCTTCTCTCCTCCTCGTTCTCAGTCTCTCAGGTTAGCATCCGACCAATTCCCATGTCGATAATGGTAGGAACTTCAACTCCGTCTGTGCCTCTTTCCTGACGATACGCACTACAAGCACGCTCATGCGCTACACCAAGTTGTTAGGCATCTGTGGCAGGGATGCCTCCCCAGACACCCCGGACTCCATTAGGCCGACACTGAACTGAGTGCCGTCTGATAAAAGCGGCAGGCCTCACGTCTAACTACTCCTCATCTCCCTCACATGCACTTTGTTGATCTCCTCCTACATTTTGATGCGGTTACTGTGGCTGTGTCCAAAAAATCACTCCCTATTTAATATCACAACCCGACCACCAAGACTCATGGCATCTTATAGGTGCAACATGTGCAAACTGATGATCAATAAGAGACCAAAATTACGGCTCACTAAACTACTCAGGAAGTAGTGAATGAGTGAAAGAGGGACAGACGAGGTTTGCATTTTCAGTGATTTTATGTTTTACGCTCAAAACTCTGGACTGGGATCTGCTATCACTCCCAAACTGACTGATTAGCAGATCCTTTGATTAATGAATTAACACCGAACAACACTCATAAATAATAATTAAACATTCATAACTTAATTGTTAATGTTTTGATGAAACATTGTTTGTAAACAGCAGGCAAAAACAGGCTCGTATTGTCTTGCATAGTTTACAGCAGTTCATGACACATACAGTTATGCACCTGCTTGGTGACTAATGCAAAAAAAAAAGAAAAAAAGATGTTCGGATGGGATGGAAGACATACCACTCTGCATTTACAAGTGCTCTCTGCAAACAGTTTTGTACCTGCTCTGCCATCTAAATATAGTGTTTGTAGAGCTGTGAAAGCAGTGACTCAAAGCAGTCTGTTGCACAATTTGCACCAAGACAGCAATATCAGTTCAGCAAGGAGACAGAAATAAAGGGTTTAAGGCTGAATGATGGAGGGAAACTGTTAAACACAATGTGAGTTTTCTCAGTGATTATTTGTTTTTGCCTGTGACTATAATGTCCTCTTATCTCTTAAGGTCTTTCTGCATGTGTCAGTCTTTTGTCATGTATCTCTATAAGTTGAACATCCATCAAAATGTATCGTGATTTAACCAATGAGGAGACATTTTAACGTGCAGTCATGTGAGCTTGTTGTTTGCTATGTCAGAACTTATTCAAACAACTAATTAGGCACATCAAAAGGTGTTTCAATCTCCCATTAAGTGCATCAACTCTTAAAAAAACAGACTTTTTGGTGAAATTTAGGAACTTTTTCGAACTTTGCCATTTCCATCAATCTTTTCTGATGTGATGCTTCAAAAAACACGTAAAATATACTGATAAAAACACAGCTTTTAAGTCTGTCTGAGACCTGTCAGCCAGTCTCATGTTTCGTGGCAGTAGGAGAGCCAGCGACACGGCTGAACTTAAGTTTAAGGAATAAAAACACAGTAAAAGAGTCCAAGGAGGGTTGAATCAAGGGCACCTGGACTTGAAAATGTTTCTCCTTTCATCCAAATGGCTTCACTCTCACAGACTGGTCGGGAGCTCCAGGTACTTAACCTCTGAGGAGTCGTTTCTTCACAAACATCGCAGCGAAAGAGGTGTGTGAGCAACACAACTACTGTGCATCTGTGTGTGAGTTTAAAGGCTGAAGGTTCACATTCCTCAAGTAAACAACTACTGACAAACAAATTAACTTTCGGCTTTGACTTTTGTTTTGGGACAGTGTATTATTCTAAGGCAGCAGCACGAGCCAAACAACAGCATTAATAAATAATAAAAAAAGTCAAAGAGAGAGATGCGTGAGTGGCCAGAGAGAAACCAAGCCAAAAGTGAGGAGGGAAACCAGAGGGACCAAAAGAGACAGAAAGACAGAGAAGGCAATGAGTGCGAGGACAGAGGGAAGGACGCAGGGCAGGCCGAGGTGAGAAGAGAAAGTTTATTATCTTCATGGATGCTACTGTGCACAATCCAATCAATACAAGCCTCTCCTCTGCTCATCATCCCTGTCTCCTGGTCTCCTCTATGAAACATGACCCTTCATGAGAACTATAAAACGTAATCCCATACACATCAGCATCTCAGACTCATATAACTCTCACACACACATGCACAGCAACACAGAGGAGAGCGAAACACAACGTGTCCCCTCTCCTCTGTACACACACCTAAAACATACCTGACTGCTCAGACGAGCGGATCCATAAATTCACTTGACCTTACGAATCTTCGTTTCTTTCTTTTTTTGGTTTGGAAAAGATTAGGCCGTGATAGCTTGCTTCTTGTCTATGCTGAGGTCAAATAACGTTGCCAGCAGCATAATTCAAAACCAGGCACCCCAGGGCACGAAGTGCAGTAAATGTCACCGTTATTGAATAGATCTCTCACGGTCAAATCTCCCCACATTCAATACGCAGAATGCAATGGATGCTCTCTCCAAACACTAGAATAGTTCAGAGGGGGAAAATTTTATTTCAGTAACTGTGGATCGAAGCAAACTTTTGCTTTCGTTTCCATCAGCAGGAGCTTATAATTAGCTGTGATCTTATTGAATCCCTCTTTATTTTGCATGAGTTTCTCCCACTGGCCTGTCCAAAGTAAAGAGCCGACATGTGAGAGAGGAGGAAGAGGAGGGCGACCCACGTGTATTTCAGTTCCTCCTCCATCATACGAAAAGCTTTGTCATCAATAAATCAGTCGTGTATGCATTATACATGGCTGTCTGTGCATCCAAGCACACACGCAGACAAACACACACACACATGAGCAAGAACGTGCAAAAACCCACTAAAGTACTCACGCAGATCCAAAACCATGATCAAGAGAAGAGAGCCTGAGAGGAGTCTTCTCCATCTCGACCTATGTTTGCCCCATTTCATAACATGTGTTCTTATTGAAAATGCAAACATGGCCTCACACTCTTCACCAGTCCCAGAATCCGTCTTATTTGGTGTAGATCCCACAACAAGGTTGACTTACACCTTGGAAGGGAAGATTAGCAAATCATGCCCCGCACAGGATGTTAATGACACCACCAGCTCATTTCTCAATAAAACAAGGAAGGCAAATATTGAAGGAAGCCCCGTGTGACGTAGTTTTTTACTAAAGACGCACAATATTAGGAAACGTTGAGAGAGTCAGAGGCAGGAAGGCGAAACGCTCCATGTGTCCCTACAGCTCGTCTCCAGATGGGCAGCTCAGATCATCACGCACAAACAGGTGAAGTTATTTTTGACTTCGGCATCACACGTAGAAAGACCTATACACACACACACACAAACGTATGAAAACACTTGCATACCGACAATTAACACACACACTCCCAGATGTAGAAACAGAGAAGCACCATCTCACACACACATTCAGCACACAAGGTCAAAGATGCTCCTTAAAATGGAGAGAAGACTGAACATGTGTCTCGATTTATGCGCAATGTGAACATGTGTGAACACATGTGTAACGAGGCAACCTCCAAACCCAGTTGATCTAGGCAGTCAAGCTGAGAGAGATGTACAGATGCACACACACACATACACAGAGAGAGAGAGAGAGAGAGAGTCACGCTCCAGTGATGCTAGTGGAGCGGAGCAGATGAAGCCACCAGCCAGTGAGCCAGCCAGCCCTCGTCTGTTACCTTTCTCTTTTGTTCCCGGGACGCTGCTCTCCTGCTCTTCCTCCGCTTCTCCTTCTCGTCCTCTATCGCATTCACATCCACTTCCCCCCGATTCTTCTTCAATTGGGAGGCCGCGTGAGCCATGATAGGCAAGAAAAAAATGAAGAAGCACCACACACTACACACGCGTGCCTCACCTGAAATCCCAGAGAAGTTCAGGGGCTGTAATTGACAAAACCGGGATCTCAGAGGAAAAAATCGGGGTAGAAAAGGAAAGGGGGGGAAAGGGAAGAAAAATGCCCTCCTTGAAAAGGAGAATGGAGAAGAGTAGGGTTTCTTTTATGTGTGAATGTATATCCTGTGTGTCCTTTCTTTTGGTTGTTGCTCTGGTCTGCTCTCTGTCTCTCTCTTTTTTTTTTTTAAAGTGATGGAAAGACGGGAGAGAGGAGACAGCGGCTTCTCCTTGTCTCCTCTTCCTCCTCCTCCTCCTCGTGTGTCATCCGCTGGCAGTGTGAGAGGAGCACGTCCAGGAGAGGTGAGGACAAACCGGATGGAAAGAAAAGAGACACGAGCATCACCAGCACAGAGGTGGAGGGAGGGAGGAGAGAGAGAGAGAGAGAGAGAGAGAGAGAGAGAGAGAGAGAGAGAATAGAGGTAGAGGAGGGAGGGTGTGAGGGGAATGGTTACTACGGCAACCACGCTGTTTCAGTCCGTCCTCCTCCGTGCTCCACTGTGGAGACCAGTGTGTGTGAGTGTGTGTGTGTGTGTGTGTGTGTGTGTGAGAAAGAGAGAGAGAGAGAGAGAGAGAGAGACAGACAGACAGACAGACAGAGAGGGTGTGTGAGTGCATGAATGAAGCAATAGCATCAGTCGGGAAAGGAAAGCAAATGGTGGCAGGGAGTGTGTGTGTGTGTGTGTGTGTGTGTGTGTGTGTGTACACCTCCCCACCTCTCTGCTCTGACCCACGTGCACACATGGACACACACTACCAGCTGGAGTAAAGGATGGAGAGAACATGCTAAGTACACGGGTGAAGACGAGGGGGAGGCTGGAGAGACTGGGTGATCTTGATGGTACCACTGCACAAATATCACACATAGCCCCCTCCCACTAAAACACACACACACACACACACAGAGTTGTGTTTCTATCACATCAGAGGACATTATATTGACTTACACACTGATATAGTCACTGATGAAATGAAACGGAAATCTGTAAAAACATTAGAATGCGTTCCCCATACATGAAAACCTATTGATTGGATTGACTGAACGGCCATAAAGCCAATCACAGCCATTGGCTAACCCATCACACTGGGGAAGAACAAACGGTCATATGGTGCATGCATGTGTCACTCCCTGCTCTGCACCGGATCGTCCTCATGTTTCTGGGTAAAACGTGTCTTTTAAGAGACTGAAAGGTCTAAAACGAATGCTTAACACTTTGGTGTGTTGAATGCTGGTGTATATGGTGTCTTTGGTGTGAAAGGTGTGATGGTACAGTGTACATTTTGAATTCAATATTATTTGTAAATGGTGGTGAAGAAATTTTGATTTGGCATGCGATGGAGACTGGAATGGGGACTCAATGCGTCCGAGTCCCACCTCTAGAATCTGCCCCATAACCACTTCTTGCCTAACCCTAACCCTTCACCCTAACCTTAATCCAAACCTACAACCTAAAATGTAATGAATTACATTATGGGGAGTTGCAAAATGGAAGAATGAGACTGTAAACAGATCTATGTGCCCACAACATGAGTAATACATGCCCAGACACACATTCACAAGAACAAGGTAGCTATAACTGATGATATTCAGGTTCACCGGTTTCATTGTTTGGACTTGAGAATGTGCTTGATTTGTGTACCTCAAAAGGCATGAATCAATGACTGAATGAGTGAATTGAAAACCATGTCGAAAACCTATCAAGTCCATGAACCAAGTGAAGTAATGAATTAAAAAGTCGAGGAAGTGAATGTATATTTCCGATTTCTGAGCTCTCAGTCCTGTGCTTCTCTAACCCCAGTGTGGTCATCCCACCATCTGGGTTCATTGACATCATGATGGAGAGGTCAAACAGGACCAGGGAAGCTTTTGTTTCACCAAATCACTCGGGTCTTTGTTGAATACAGAGGGACAGAGGAGGAGGAGGGGGAGGAGGAGGAGGGAGAGACAGGAAGATCTGCACAGAGAGGGAGAGACAACAAAAGCTCCTGTTTGATTTTCTGTGGCTGAAGGGGGAGAAAAGAGACACAGAGGAGGAGAAAAAAAACGCGTCTTATTCAGGATGTTCTGCCCATCAGCCGTGCTCACGTAAGACATGGCAGCATGGGAACAGACGGAGCACGCAGCGGCCATCTTTGTGTTTCTTTCCCTGCCTGCCTGCGTGTCAGAGGCACCTATGAGCCTGGCAGGGTCCTGCTGACACAGAGAGGCTGCCTCATCACATGCCTGTCTGCTTTTCTCAAAATCCACTGTACTTGTTCACGGCTCTAGCTGCACATATGGGATAAATGGGAACCATATGGGGAAAAGCCACGAATGAGAGGAGATGATCGGTCACTGCTGCTAAAGAAAGAGGACAATCCTCCAGGGACAGATGACAGGTTTAGCTGGTGGACACCAGTCATGTAACGATATGAGCGTGAAATTCCCCTTTCTCTTCCTCAAATATATTCATCCTCCACGAACCAATTTTTCTTTCTCTTCAACCCCAAACGCAGCCACCGGCACAAGGGAGGATGAAGCTGACTTGCAGCCCCCATCATGCATCAGGGGGTGTCACATTATGCCAAATTATCATGCGGTTGCTAGGCAAGGGCCGATGGGGTGGCTTCAGGGAGAACAGGATAGATGGATAAGGAGCGTGGAGAGGTAAGAAGAGGGATTGGGGAGGCAGGGAGCAGGGGGTGGGTACATGTGTGCAAGTGCATGTAGATGCATGGAGAGGACAGGGCATGTGCGCACATGATAAACAAACCGCTATTCTGAGGAGAAAAACCTTTGTCCGAGGAGAGACATGCAGAGGAATCATAATGAATGAACCGGAAATTACAATCCTTGAATCTGCAGCTGAACAACAATGTTGTGTAGAAACAGTCCAGGAACCGACGTCATTGTGCAAGAGCAAGCAGCTCGTAGCTGCCAGTCCTACTACCTTCTCAAAAATTCATTCATTGATAAAACTCCATTCACAGTCCGATAGCCAAGAGGAGACCCGCGGCCACACTCGTAGTAAAAGCCACTGCCAAGGTGTCTATATTTCAAACACCAGCATTTTGCAGGAAAAGAAAAATCACGACTACTACAATAGAGCAGAGTTGGCTGGTGGCCGGTGAACTCTAGAAGTGGCCGATTATTGGATGTTTTCCACCGTTCTCCAGGCACCATGCCATCCACGCACAGCCAAAAAAACACAGCCATTACTACAATGGGAAATCACAAACAAAGAAGAATATTTTGCACAAAATAGTCACAGAGAAACTAATGTCAAATCAGAGCATTATCGAGATGGTTATCTTCATTTAGTAGGAGCGTAGCTATAATTAGAGCTGCAACGACTACGCGGTAAAGCCATTGGCAACAATTTTGATAATTGATTAGTTTAAGTCATCTTTTTTTTACTGTTGCAAATATGAATATTGGCTAGATTATTTGGTCTCCTCTGATAACTTTAATAAATCTTGTTTTTGGACTGAAACCAAGTTGTACTAGTAGTAGTAATAGCAATGTAGTAGCAGCACTCATAGGATATTGAGGCTATCAACCCAATTTACACAAATCAAATGAACGGTTGTACGTATCTCACAATGAATATACAAGCATGGAAGTAGGAAGCCGAACTTTCCAACCCTCATATATCTTCAGATGCCCCTGAGACCATTTTGTCAGTCTTTCATCTGCGGTGAGTTGCCTTGTCCTGAGTCTGTGGAACCCACTGCGGCAACTCCCGTGGGTGCAACATGACCAATCACAGCATCAATCTCATTGGCCTTTTTGACCTCTGCAGCCACAACAGCGTGTCCCCATACACACACAAAACCAGGCCAAGCAAAGACAGCATCTGGAGGGCTGGAGCTGGACAGGTCACTGCGAGGTTACACCATAAGCAGCACACAGGGAATTACACTGATACCTTTAACTGAGGGATTACAGGCAGTTTTTATAGAAATAGTTTTTATGAAGCTAAGTGACCAGCTTTCATCTGAATCTAACTGCCCTTTTCTTTCACTGCCCACGTCATGCTCAAGTTCCTGTGACACAGATATGAATATTGCTTCACTGTGGTCATTTTACTGCCTCATCTACATTATTTATGTATATGCACAAACACAGTCATCATGCTGCAGGAAGTCTAGTGCAGGGATTGTAGTTTGTGAGCGGATAAAGTCACAAACTGCAGTGCATGTGCTGTCATGTTAAATATCTGTTTTGAGGTAAAATAATAAGCGGTGAGCCCTCTGTGGTCCAACAGGACTGGACCCATTCTTTGTACTCTGCTGCCCTCTAGTGTTCAACAGCATCAACAGTCAAAAATGTGCACAGTTGGTCTGGTTTAGTGCATCGAAATAAGAAAGCTGTTTTTGTTACATTGGAAAAATACTGTAAGCTCCACCAATCTGTCACCTTAAATGGAACTGTGATAAAACAGCACCAAAATAAGGTTGGAATTCGGCAACCTAACCTAAAACCTAAAAATGGCATGAGTGCTTTTCACCTGTTCTCCAAATCCATAACTTCACTCATATAAGGATTTCAAAATTTTCAAGATTGAACATTTTGTATTTTACCTCTCTGCTTATGCTTTCTCTCACTGGATTCAGTGAAATGCAAGTATGTTTCTGCTACACCAGAGAGGACCTGAGTGTGATCTCTGTGTCTAAACCTCCTCCTTTCCTCCTCTCTGCCGGTCCCCAAGAGCGGAGAAATCTTTGTCTGCTCTGACTGGACTGGAAACGCCTCCAGGAAGCAGAAGAAAAGGAAAGGTATGAAAGGTGCAAGGTCAAATGGCAAGTGCTTCAGACTGATGGGAAATCCACCCACACAGAGAACCCCCTAACACCACCTACGCTTGGCCTCAGGGCTAATGCATCATGGGGGGATGTGGTGAGAAGAGGAGGTGGGGGTTGGACAGTAGAAATTGGGTTTGGAATATCATATCATAAGACCGCAGCATACAAAGAGAGCGTTTCAGAGGAGAGAACTCTGGATGGAGTAATTGCCTACGAGAAAGGAGAGGTGGATTACGAGAGCAGGGCAGGGCAGAAACAATGCAGAGACAATTAAGAATCAGACAGAGATCAAAACAAATGAATCATCAAGCATCAATTCATATTCAGTTCCACTGTAGTTCTGCCTGCCTCACAGAACCACACGACGCGTGAAGGATGTTTGCAGCCTGGACATTAAGGCCACAGCTGAAGGCAAAACAGTCGCTGTGATGAGGTTTGTTTTTACTCTCTTCATCATTTACATGTGCACTCTGGATCAACTAAACACAGAAACTGGGTCTCACTCTCACACACACACCCATCATCTTCACAGTCTCACACCTTGTATTTTTCTTATCCCCTTCGATATCTGCCTCGTTCCTCTTCTCCATCTAAATTACTCTAATGTCTCCCCTCCGGATAAGCAAATTGTACCATGAGACGTGCGCTTTAACCCAGTTAGCCACCAGTAACCTACCTAAATGTGTGTCACGACCAAGCGCTCCCCTTCAAACCAGACCAAAATGTCTTTCCATGGTTTCCCCACTGAGGGGCAGACAGACATTCACAGTGGAGGGAATAGGCACACACACACACACACACACACACACACACAGAGCCAATATACACTATCCTTTGAGGTGGGGTCTTAAACAATGATTGACTGTAGGGGGAGGTATGGTTGTTTTTTTTTTTTTTTGGTTAGCAGTGAATGCATATATCTCGATAGGCACTAAAACAAGACTATCAGCAAGTTCACACTCAAAAATACACATAATGTGGGTCACAGTGAAGCCGCTCAATGAAGTAATCAACAACAACAACAAAAAAAAAAAACAATGAAAATGTGGTTGCAATCCAAAGAGGGAAGGTCACAGATGATGATCAATAAGATTGAAAACAATCCCCCGTATGAATCTGCATAGAGAAACCCACTAGAATTTCAAACAACTTCAAAGCAAGCTTTTAAAAAATTATGATTCATGCAGCGTTAACGGTGGAGCAGGCAGAGTGCCAACTGTCCACTGCTCTACGTTCCAGGTTACCCCAGGACAACCCACCGGAGGCAAGTGGGATTTACACATGAAACAAAAAGCGATTTAAAAGGATTTATGTTTCTATTACACCAGTGGAAGTGGTGTGCAGCCAAAGCCCATGAGCTAGGTCTCCAGGTTTCACATGACTTTATAAAGCCTCGGTTGTCCAACATTAGCCACACTTTCAGGCACTTTAAAACCACAATCCAGTCGGGTGGAACAAAGCAGTCATATTTACAACCCAGAAACCACTTGCAAGCAAAAACGGCAATATATTTCATTTTGAACGACCCACGAAAGGGTTCATTTCACCTGACAACAATGAGAAAATACAAGAACAACTGCTCGCATCCATGTTATCGGCCATTTCACCATGAAGCTAGTGTTGTGGAACGAACCTTAGCCACTATGAGGAAAAAACCAGAAACCATAATCAATAATTTTAATAGGCTGAAGCTTTTCTCCGACAATATCTCCAGGCTATTGCCACGACTTGAGAGGGATATCCAAACAACAACACACAAACGCAGCCTGTTGATCAAGAATTTCCGGTAACCAACGGGGAGTTAATTTCTTGGCTGAAACAAGTGGCGCTCTGACTGCGACGGCTGTTCAGTGGGGGAAGTGATCCCTTTTCTGTCTTACACAGAAATGGCAGCAGAAGAATAAACAATTTCACGGTCTGTTGGGAACAGTAATACACAACCTCGCGCAATCAAACCCAGTTTCTTCCTATTCACAGGCTGCTTTATATTAGCACACCACACTGCAATAAGTCATTTCACCACGGGGCAACACAGCCGAGCGGATCTTAAAAGCAGCAATATGTCACACAAAAGAGCGAGAAACAGAATTGGTCATCTTGATGCTGGCGGTGTCTAAACTCTGCAGGGTAATTATTCAAAAGTGATGCAAAGTTTCCATTATAGTGCTCACAAAAATGTTTTATGGTTCTGCTGTTCAGATGTGTCTCGTAATTCAAAGTACATTGTTGATGATACAGTACGCCCGATTACATTAAGTTGTCCTGGAAATGGAAAGAGTGATCATATTTGTGGCTGGGGAGAAGCCTCAATTTGGGCATTAATAAAACACCATTTCCTGATGGCAACCGTTTAGACTCGGCCTGAGTGGTTTTTAATTGAAAACATTAGGAAAGAACTGCAGCGTTTACTCTGATATCCTGAATTTAATGGGAGGGCAATAAAGAAAATGAAGAAACGGAACAAAACAAGGAAAAGGAGGTGTGGGTCTTTGACGATGTGTATCTTAACTGATGGTGAGAAACAATAAACAGAAAGAGAAACAGGTGAATTAGGCAGAAGGAGGTACATGACTGAGGCCTCAAAGGTCATGCCCCTGTCATTCCAGCCAATCAGACGCCAGATCCAGAACACAAACCTCGAGGAAATGACTTGCAACATGGTGACTGGTTCCTCTGACAACACAGTCCCTGAGCAGTTATAGAGTCCTCAGGAAGTCTCTGGGAGGCGAGCTGGTGGGATATTCTTGACACACAGGAAACATCAAGAAAACAAAAGTTGCCATGGTTACTGGAGGCTGATTTGCTGACAGGGGAATGAGGAGGGTGTTAAAAGACTGACAACTGCAACAATTTTCTCCATAAATGCAACACATACTCACTCATGCTCAGTGAATGCAAATGTGCTTCAGAAAATGTGTCACTGGTTTTGGCTTTTTAGGCTTTTGAGTTGTGTTGTTTCGTCCCCGTGTTTGTCATCAATGTTGTTGAACCTCACTGTGAGTGTGGATTTAAGATGTTATAAGTACCATTTTCACTGAAGTATCATTAGAGTAGAATATATTTACATGGATTCCAGGAATATAGCTTAGAGCATCGTCCCATTTCTTATTTAATAAGTTAGAAATAACACAAAAACTGATATAAAACAATTTATAAGGTTTATAATTCTTTTAGATCTCAAGTTCAAAATTGAACACGTGGTTTTTTTGTGCATGTGGTAAACTTAAAAACACCATTTTCAACTTTAACACAAACAGATGGTGTGTTCATAAGTGTTCGCAACCGACGGAGTCCGTTTTCCATAACACAACTGTGCATTTTGTTCTACGAGAAAAAGTCTAATTATGTAGTAAAACTGCACATTATACCATGTTGTGAAAAACTTCAGTATTTTGTTGATTATTTAAAAATAAATCCTGTAATTGCAAAATCACAAAAAAATAAAGGGAGCTGCAAGCGGTGTCACATTTGAATTTTTTTTTTTTTAATAATGAGACAAAATGATGCAACCCAAACAGTTAGAGATTTTTAGGCTGTACTTTCTGTACTGTGCTCTGCGATTTGGAGTCTGATCAAAGGCGAGCACAGTGCCTTCCTCCCATGCGAAGCAGCAGAAGCCACCAGCACCATATGTGTGTGCCCATCAGTGGGTCCACATGCCATATGCCTGAATGTGCTGGTGTAATGCTTTCTCTGTGCCAATCATCTCACTGTCCGCTCAGCAATCGGAGTGTTCATTAGTGCAGTCCTGGGGTGGAGGTGTGTGCATGGCTGTGTGAAGATACATATATATCTATATATAGATATATATAAGGAATCTGTACTGTGCATGAGTTTGTGACAAAGTTGAAATGTGCAGGAGCGTGTGAAGCCCTGTGTGCTTGTGCAGGCTTAACCTCACCAGACCCTGTCACTGGAATTGCAGGAGTGGTGTGTTTGTGCAGCCTTGTTACTCTCCCTTAGCTGCTGGGCAGTGGAATATCCTCCCCAGTGTCGAGTTACCCCCGTCATGATGGGATCACAGAGATGTGCCAAGAAGCACTCCGCCGAGGGAGCTTCGCTCACTCTCACACAGTACGCCAGCCCCACATCAAAGTATCATCACACACACTTGCACAAACACACAAAGCAACCACCTGAACAGTACAGTCGGATCCAGAGAGCCCTTAAGTCAAAGCACAGACAAATACATTTACACACACTTATACACTCACATTCAAATGCCTTTTTTTTTTTTTTACAGACGAAAGGTCAACTGCCACTTGAGCATTTGCAGTATTTTTTTGAGCCGAGAGATGTTGACCTGACTCTAACACAATGTGCACAATAATCGTCATAGAACTTGCATCTATTATGTGTATACCTCTCTAAATATTGGGCAAATATACTTGAGCCAATGTACTGTTGAAGTGATTTAAAAAGATACCGGTAAATGAACATGTAAAGACAGTCAGTAAGTTGCAGTGAATATCAGGTTTTGCAATGAGATACATGCATGTTGGAGCAATGCTCAAGTAAAATAAAGCCAAATAACAAACTGTTGGATCAATGCAACTTTTTCTATTTTTAGCAGTATCCTCAAAGCAATGTGACTTTTAAATACTCACTCCTATCCGTTTCTCAACGCTATCAATTACATTGCTCTGTTAATCATGCCAAACAGGTGGAATATACGGTACAGTACACTTTGGGAACAGTCCAGCAGACAGAGTTTTATGTGAAAAGCTTTTTCAGAAGTCGGCCTTTGAGTTCAGTGTAGACTACTCCTTTCAGCCATAAATGTGTTTTCAAACATTTTCTTTTCCACTGCTCTCTGGGAGCAGCAATACTTCCTGAACATGATTCCCATCAAAATATACACATGTAGGGTGCAGAGTGAAATAAAGCCTACCGACTGGAATGAAGTTTCAGTAGTACTAACCTCTGGCCTAGTAACAGTAGCAGCTAGGACGTTTGATCACATGCAGGCTTCGTTTTTCAATCACTGGAAAGAAGAGGCCGAGTGTCGGCCAGAGGTGCTAGCCATCCAGACAGCCGGCGTGTGCGGCTTACTCTTGGTAATGGAAATGTAGTACTAGTACGCTTAGCTCATCCCATTTACCATATTAGTGTTGCCAAAAGGTTGAAATGCTGTCTGATATGGTATCTGGAAATGAGAGAGTGTGGAAAGGTTACAGATTGAGTTTAGTGAAGTTTTAATTAGATGCAAATCAGCTAATTGTGTTTGCACGGTGAGAGCCGAGCAGCAAACTCTGTGAATTGCACATGCGGGCATGCAGACATACTGTACATGCAAACGAAGTCTGGGTCACACGCATCCAATAACCTCATCTTTCTCACACCTTAGCAATGATCAGCCCGCGAAGTCACACACACGCACACACTCCCTGGATGGTTTGGATCCTGGGCACAGTGCAGGGGAAGATAGAGGTGATGTAAATGTCAAGTCCTCTTACAAACCAAGTTGAAGACTGATCCCCAACATTTCCATCCCTATGCCCTCTACCACTCATATATGTAAAAAAGACAGACTTTTATTTATCAAAATGTTTGTCTCAAAGTAAAACTACATGTTTACACTAAGTTATTAAAATATTACATTAGGTCTGGGCCAAACAGTCAACTGATCCTCTGCCATCATCACAACAGTCACACACACTATCACACACAGGCAGGGTCCCTAATTAACACCCATCGAAGGCCAAATGCAGGTTGATTGTCCATACTGCCGAAAGTACAATAAAAGCTTTGCGAGCAAAAAGCCAATGAGAGTAATTTATCAAAACATTTAGAGCCTTAGAGATGCTAAATGTGTATTTTAAGGAGTGTCAATGTGAAGGATTGGTTTATTCTAATTATCATAATAGCCCCTTGTGCCTGATAAAGAAAAACTTATTCAACTACACTATCTACTGCCCAGTGAAAGCATGTTTGAATTTAGCTACAAACATAAAAATATTTTTTTAAATCTCGCCGGTTTGCACCAGCCTCAGTGAATCAGGGGGTAAGTCTTTATTTGCTGTAAATGGTCTTAAATGTGCAAAACTAGAAATAGTAATTAATATCTATCATACATGCATATAAAAAGTATAAAGAACACATTGTCATATGCCAAATTGGTCGACATCTTCCTATTACAACTGAAAATTTTGCCTTAATACATCAGTGAAACACCAAAGCATCAAACAATGAACATATATGTTGAAATGCTGATACAACTCAGACACACTCTGCTGATCAGAAACCCATCTATATCCAATGTTGTGATGGAGTTTCATAAACATGGAGCTGCAAACATCTCATCCTAGGTAGCTCCGAGAACAAAACCAATGTCATTCTGTGAGATAAGTCATAGGCAGCTAACATCACAGAGGGGCTATCATTCACTCTATCAGTGAAAGCAATAAGGCACAGAGACAGAGAAAGAAAGGAAGCGAGAGAGAGAACTTATCAGCGTTCTCCCCCATAAGCCATAAAGCTGCGAGATCTTGCCAAGTCCGATAAGCAACATCCAACACTCCCCTCTATCTCTCCTACTCATTTCACCCCACCCAACCCCCTCCATGCTGCTCTGTCTTGACAGCTGGGGCCCGAGTCCCACATCAGTGGAAATTTCCTGAAATGTCACTCCAGTCGACGGTCTGAGTGATTGCATAGCGTGGGGAGTACTGCTGCAAAGGCCATACACAGACATACACACAATTCTCCCTCAGCCCATTGTCCCGAGTCCCCACATGATGGCTGTCACCCCAACTCCAGCACTGGGAGGCAAAAATTTGTCCAGCCATGCGTGTGTCTTTCTGTCTCAAAACCCCACCGTGACTCGCCTCCCTCAACCCTTTCATATTGTGTGCTCACCTTCTCATACTTAGAGTTCAACCTGTCATGGTAAATTAGCCAGAGGCCAGAATGAAAAGGTGATGGGTCAAAGGGGAAACAGGAAGTCCCTTGGGCCAGTATCCTCTATCAATCTATGCCTTAAAGGTTAATGTAATATAAAATTGGGAAATTGCCTTTAAATATTGGAATTCAATCAGACTAACCACACTGAAGTAAAGACCACGAACAAGTGTGTGCTTTGAGCTTAAGCTAACATGCTAACACACTAAAAATGAGAATGTTTACATGCTGATGTTTAGCAGGTGTAATGTTTACCATGTTCACTGTCATTCTTTAGCATGTTAGCATACTAAGCACAATGCTGAGGCTGATGAGAATATCAGTTTTGTACTTTGTCATAAACCAAAGTATTGTACAAATTAAAATTTTGACCTGATGAGAAGTCTGATCAACATAGTCATTTCAAAGAGGGCGGGAACGTGAATGCCTGCACAAAATCTTATATTCATGGGTATACACGTAGTTGTAGTTGAGACATTTCACCAACAACTGTGAATCTCATGAAATTTAGAAGATGATCAGTGGGGTTTTTCCTTAAGAGAACATGAATGTTTATACAAAATGTAATGGCAATCCATCCAACAGTCAAGATATTTCAGTCTGAACCAAAGTGGTGGATGTTGTTAGGATGCCTAAAAATGAAAATTAAACAAAATGAGAGTATGACCATGCAGTTTTATTAGATTGAGTGCAATCTTACAAAAACATACATCCTGGTGAATTAGATCAGGTATTGCATTAGTGTGTTTTGCCTCATTAGCTAACAAGGTGTAACAAAGACAGCCATAAGGATCCTGCCTAGCATGACCTCACCTTTACTTACATTCACACTGACTTATCCAACAAGCAGATAAATGGGCTAGCAGTACACCTTAATTAGCACAACCACAGCCCTGGTAGCCTAACGTTAGCAACCCTGTGGGAAGTTGTACTGTAAGTAGGTTTTAATATAGAAAACCACTGACATGTAAAACACATTCACGCGACTGTGCTTTTCAACTCACCCTTTCAGCTCTACGCATCTTCAGATAATCCCTACTGTTTCTGACATTGTCCGCAAGCGCACCAGGTGCAAAAAGGAAAGTGTACGGAAGGCTATGACCCGGCTAAAGACGGGACAGTGAGAGCGTACATAAAGCCCTGCCCAACCCAGGTCAGCCACAAGCAGCAGCAGGGGTTACAGGCACTTAATCAGACAAGTGATAATCTAGTTAGGAGATCAACAAATGAGCCTCTCAGTGCTGAAAAGGAGGACACAACCCCACAGACAATGGACTGGGTCAATGCCATTGTGTAAGAGAACAACAGGAGGGATAGAAGGGAAGAATTACTGTCATAATTCAGATCAAAATGTGGGTTGAGTTTACAGCAGGAGCGTTAAGCCGTGCCTGCTGGTGGGAATTTCTACAGGAATAATTTGCATTGGACTAATTATTGAGCTGACTTCATGTCTCAAAGCAAGACATTTGAAGTTGTCTGAAAGTGACAAATTGTGACTGCGTTCATTTGTGTGAGTTACAGCATAATACGAGTAACGGCACTGGATGTGGTCTAGAATTAGTACAACCACCTGTTCTTTCTAATTGGCAATGTCAAGAAATTGTGCCTTTCCAGAGCATCCGGCTGTGAAGGGCTATTAAGGGTAAGTGGTGGCAGCACGTATGACAAAGCCAGTGACCACAGAGGGGCTTCAGGGTCCTCCACACCTCGTTTGGTCTCCATGGAAACAAAGGCAGGAACGATCGGGCACACGGGAGCCGCGGATAGACGATCGCAAGGGAGGGAGAAAAACATGAGTCCTGCTACTGGCGTTTCACAGACTCCAGTCCAGATGTTTCCCAACCCCGTGGAAACAAAGTGTTGTTTGTATGCTACAAATTCAGGATTAGGCCATGTCAGTGCACACCTGATGCCCCACGTCTTTCACGGTTTGTCTCCCATACAGGCCTTCAGCCGGATAAAAAATATGTCAGACACAACTGCGTCTGGTATATTTAACTACTTTAGGGCTGGGCTGCCAGTCATTTTTAATCCATGTTTAAGCCAACACAGATTCCCCTTGAAAGGATGGTTCATATTATTTCCCGTTTAAGCACATTTTGGCCTCGGCTGTGAAAATAAAATTGATTTTATTATTTTCGTCAGTTCCAAAAACAGGATGTAGTTCCAGTCTGGTGATGACTCTGTGCTTATAACTGTTATAGTTCCCATAAAGAAACTGTTATGCTTCCACGAAGAGGATCTGTAAATAGCTATAAACACACTAAGACAGTGTTTGTTTAACTTTGCAGTCACAAAAGTGGGAAATGGCTTTTGCTGTCAAGCACGTGCAAACAGTGGCTGCTCTGGAACAACCAACCTCGTCCCTGGCTTAGATGACAGAGGCTTCAATTAACATGTGCAGCCTTAAATCTCTTTTTAGCAAACAGCTGGCCATACTGATAAAGTGTATTCATTCCACATTGTGTGCAAACAGCTAATTTGTTCGGTTTTGCTGTTGCAGATGCTGATGGTGAAGTAGCACCGGCTGACCCAGACAGAGGAGTATGAGCCACTGAGACAGCAGACAGTGAGAGAGAGAGACAGAGAGAGAAAGGGGCGAGAGAGGGCTTTCCTCGCCAACATCAGGAAACATCATCTTCTTCATCTAACCTGTATCAGTGCTAATGCTGTGACTTTAGACGTGCACGCTTGCAGCCCAGATGGAGAGACATTTTGTCCATCATACACATACAGTGACAGACACGTACACACACACTCTGGGGGCCTTGTTAGAGCGTGCTCGCAGGCAGGTTCCAGATGCCACATGCTGGGCTGAGTGGCTGCTGGCTGTGCCAAGAGAGGAAATAGACATAGGATTCTGCATAAAGCGTACATTTCCAGTGCAGCTTTGTGATGCACAGACACACGTAGTGATGCCCAGACACACAAAGATAAGAACATTTCAACAATGATCTGTTTTACATTCTGTCTCCAACCTCTTACTCTCTCACCTCGTCACCGCTCTCTCTCCATCCGAGGCTGCCCAGTGATCTGGCTTGTCGGCAGGCAGAGGATGACGGGGGCTTTGATGTTCAGACAGTGCGCCTGTGAGTGTGTGTGTGTGTGTGTGTGTGTGTGTGTGTGTGTGTGTGTGTGTGTTACTAGGCTTCTCAGTCAAAAATTCTACCCTCCTTCAGGTTTTCACAGTTCCTTCCTGTCACTCTGAGGCAGCTGTGAGAAAACGAGCAGGCTGACAGTGAGGGAGGAAACTGAAGAGAGGAGGAGAAAAAAGACAGAAGACAGTGAGAGAGAAAGAGAGAGAGGGAGGTGCAGTGGGAGGCAGAGAGTGTGAGGAGAAAAGGAGGTCAGATAGTGGATGTTTTATTGCACTGAGCCGGAGAGTGTGAAGGCCTGAAGGTGGAAGGTTTAGCTTTTGTTTGAGAGGCAGATGACAAATGGTCGGATGAATGGATGGAAAAATTGACTGGCGCAGAGTCTCAAAGTAACTTATAATATGGGACTTGAAGATTATGTTGCGCAAAATAGATCATTTAAGGTTACTTCTACTTAAAGACTTCAACAACATCATAAGACTGTGCTGTAGTTTGTGCCTCGGAGCCACAGGCTGTCATTTTATGTCTTGTCTTTTTCTTTACAAAGTAAAATCAAAGCCTTCAAAAGTGTTCAGAGACAGGCAGAAAGAGCAGAGGAGAATTCTTGAATTACCAATCTATTTCATTATGTCTTCTGTCAGACAAACCACTGTTGGGCTTGGCCTTTTTCACTCACTAGATGCAGGATTTTTTTTAATTCGTTCGGCTCCTGGCACTCACACACACTCACTCTCTAATCATCTCTCTTGGAAATGTTGAGGTTGTGCGGTGCCTTTTTGAATGGTGCACTTTAATACAGATTATCAGCAGTCAGACGGCTCCAATTAGCTGGTATTATACATGGAATAATAAGGTAAAGCCCCACTGTAGAGCATAGATCATTCCTCCTCACCAATCTCATCCCTGGTGACAGAAAATCCCTTCAGAGTTTCGTATGAAACACTCTTCAGGAGACTAATCTAACTACAAAGTTATAAGGATATTTAATCCAAGAGAGCCACCAAAAAGGGGCACCTCTTGGTCTTGGCCTCAAATGCCTCTGGATCTTTTCTCATTTGTTTGCTGTGATTTATCAGACCCAAACAGTTAAACGGTGCAAACCAAGTTAGGTGCTGATTTCAAAAGTGGAGCAGGAGTCACGCTAACTCCATTTGCGTCTGTTGACCACACTGTCAGCAACATCTCTTCAGCTCTCAGCACATTACCCAGTCACAGGCCTATGTAGGGTCAATACTAATGCTGTCTTTATCCAATTCTAACTGTGACTGTGCTGGTGAAGCAGACAATTAGCTGCCAGTTTCAGTCAGGAAATAATATTTTCTCTGAAACGTATTGGACGTTTTAGCACACACAGAGGGCCGGGTGCAGGGCCATTATTCCAATGATGCTAATCAGGAAACTATCTGGGTGTTCATGTTATTGAATTAAATACCAGATTAAGAATTAAATACCAGATTAAGATTAAATTCAATTCCAGAAGTGCAGTCTTATAGCAGATAGTACTATGGAGGACAGCACTTCTCTGAGATCACTGGAAAGATGATATGTGGATAATTAAAATATGCAGCTTGAAATGTCTTTCTGGCAATGCTTCTTTGGGTAAGTAATACATTTTTAACATTTTTTGCCATCTGGACGGCTGAAGTAGGGCACAAGGGGAACCCTGGAGACGCTTCAGTAGTCAGCTGCTCAACAGGATGCATTAAACTTCATGTCTTACATACAGGGATGCAGTCGAGTGCAGTAAGTCAAGTCCAAGACCAGTTCATGACTGAGCACCTTTGAGCAAAGGTGCCTATAGACATTAGGTGTTATAAGGTCATTAGATGTCATACTGAGCAGGATGGGTCAAATAAAATCTTTGCTGCAATCTGTGTCAGACTGTACGATATCGATTTTGAGACGTGTGAGATGGTGCAATTAATGCCCAGTAAATATTTGCACGATGATATATAGGGAAAGATGTCCACTTGTGCTTGTGTCGTGTCTTGAAAAAGGACTAAAATAATAAACAAGCTTTGACCGGAGCGCTGACACTTCCATGCATCCAAAAATGAGGAGGAAGAGGTGAGTGTGGAGCCAGTCGTGACCGAGGAAAAAAGGGCATGGAAGGTCAGTTCTGTGGAGTGAGCTTTAGCTAAATATGTTTTTAGCAGTGTTTTAGCATTATGCTAGTTCTCCTGTGTATTCGGCATCTTTCCATCTAATATTTTGATAGGACGGTTTTTATGGGCCCTTGCAGCCTGCAAATTAGGGGATTTTGGTTTGAAGTTCAGTCCCAACATCACGCTCAAACAGTCTGATAATTCTTAACTCGGTTATTTTAGAGTCAGTGTTAATGTGGCTTTACTTGCAAACAAAAGGTGATCTTCTTCCAAATCTGAGTGCCCACGCACATGCCTGCTGCTGTATCTGGCTGACTGCACCACAGGAAATCCCACCAAATTAGGCCCTTATTCCTCTGTCCAAATATCACATTTGGTTTTTTATACTGAAGAATTAGGACACTCAACACTGCAAATAATCATTTGCAATGACAAACAAAAGCAGAAAACAGCAAACAGCATGTAATCTCAGTCCACTTCCTGAGTAAGGTGCTGCAACACTCAGATTTGATCTATTTTGTGAATTTTGACTTTTGCTAATTTTGGCTGGGAAAGACACAGAAATCGCTGTTTGAACAGAAGAAAAAGTCTTCGGCTTGACAAACTACTCGTGTTACCTTTATGGCAGAATGATAAATAAATCTCACGGAGATTGTTGAGCTGTGGTCACTGATCAATACACAATCATATGTTGCAGAGGACTGGAGTGGTTTGAGGCTTACATATGTTGGCATTTCATTCTGACTGTGTGATGGCGATAATTTCTTGTGACAGATGCTTTCCCCCGAAGAGACACACAGATATTTTATCTCTTGCTCTCAATTGTGCTATTGTACTGTCCTGTCTCCATCTTTGTGTCTGTGCCTTTTACATGCCTCTGTAATAAAGAAACACACCCACAGACACACACAAGCCATGACGAATAGCATTATCAATCACGGCCATAGTGAAACATAGGTCTTTCCAGAACCACTCAATCGCTCTCTGTCCTGGCCAGCGAGGAGGATGTCTCCATTGTTTAATAACGCTGAGGGAGGAAATGGTTTCTCTTTGTTCCCTTACAACTCCATTACTGTCTGTATGGGTGTGCAGTACTGTACAGAGCTGACAAGACCACATCATTTAGTAATTTTGACTCAATTTTTTTTTTTTCCTTTTTTTTGGCAATGATCTTGTCTTCCCACTCGCTTTTATATAACACCCTCCTCTGCGACTGTATTTAAGAGGGCAGTGATTTTTTAGACAGCATTTTAGTTTAATGTTGGAGGATTCAGGTACACATACTGTAGTCGCCAAAAGATTTGTATACATACATTATTTACTTGCCGTCTCTCTCCCTACCTGTCTTACACATTGATATTCATCTGTCTTCTTTTTAACACTGTTTTTCTGCTGTTCATGCAGGTCATATTTAATACCAGGGATGTCCACATTGTTTAGTCTCTCCCGGATACTTTAGAGGTGTTTGACTTCAGTTGTGCTGGGTAATTGATGATGGATGGAGCAATCATAAAGAGTTTCCAGCTGGTAAATTACGGCTTGTCTTATTCTCTGTGGGTAAACTAGGCCATCTGGGATGAGCTATAACTATGAAAGCAATACTGGTCCATTGCTAGACAGCAAGGAGATCTCAGCAGTGATTTATTCATGACACAAGTGGGTGAAGACTCAGCCTTTCTCTCTCTTCCTTCACCTCCCCTCATTCCCCAGCTGCCTCCTAGACACCATCACATCATCCTCACTCTTCTCTGCTGAATCCCACCATACTGCCCACGTGCCCCCTCCCTCCCTTCATTTTCTACCTACTCATATTAATCATATCAAATCAGAGTCAGGAGCAATTCATTTTCACTCCCCCCCAAAAGTACTGAATGTGTATGAAGGGACTATTTTAACTGCATGACCACATAGTGTAGGATTTAAAAAAAAAAAAAAAAATAAAAAAAATCCATCAGCAGATGGTTCGATTATTTTTGCACAGGGAAACAGCTATCTTGGTTCTTTCCAAAGGTGACAAAATCCACAAATTTGCCATTTAACAAGGGGTAATGTACCAAGCTATTTCTTGGCTGGGACCAATGGACAGACTTATTGTTTCCCACTTTTCCCAGTCTTTGCGCAAAGCTAAGCTAACTGGCTGCTGGTTGTGGCTTCATATTGAGCAGATTGACATGGGAGCTGTTTCAATCATGTCATCTAAATGAAAACAAACAAGCATGTTTCCCAAAATGTGGAACTATTCCTTTAACTGATATGAAATAAACAGTCCATTTGTCCGTGAGCTATAATTGCATAATTTGTTTCATGCTATTCCATTTAAAGACATGGGAAGGCCCATATTTTTGGAATTACTAGGTCAATAATGTATCTGCAGGTAACGACAGACTGGGCCCTGTATCACCTCTCGTAAGATGTCCAGGTTGTTCCATTAACAGACAACTGCACACACATGCACACACACACACACACATCCAGAGGGTATCTCATTAGCGGACTCACACCCTCACAGCTGGAGGTTGTCACATTGTGTGTGTACTGTCACTGACCACAGGGCAGGAGAAACCCTGTGACCAACCCAGACACCAACCAGCCCTCTGCAGAACCACTGCTTACTGCAACATACACACAACATGCAAGCGAAACTAAATGGCAACATGCACACACACACACACGCGCGCACGCGCGCACACACCTATATATATCAAATGTAAAAAAATCACCATGCTATCCCTGCACAACTCCCACATGCCTCATCCAAGCCTTGGGCAATGCTGCTTTCACACTTCAGCGTATTGCAAGCCCAGTAACCACAATTCAAACACTGTGTGTGTGTGTGTGTGTGTGTGTGTGTATACAATGATGGATATGGCTAGAAAGCGCTCTGCACTGGGGCTATGATCAGTGATCAATGTCACTCTTTTTCCAATCACGAATCCGTACTAAACAGGTACTTTCCAACATCAGAAAACTGAGCTTTGACGAAGCACTGTCCAGACCTATAACAGAAAATGCCAGTGTCATGTGGTGTCGACGGAGAAAACAGAGCTTTTTCAGAAATGCTGATAAGGTTGTCAACCTTCGCAGACATAGTTGAGCACTCCCACGTAGCAGCAGCAGTGATTTGAAGCCAACTTTCTGTCAAGGTTCTTTACACAGCTGCTCAGGATTTACTGTTTGCCAGTTAGCAGGAAGTATTTATCACCTTCAGTCAAATCACTATCTCATGCTCATGCTGTCGTCTGACAAAAATAACAAAAATATGCCGATGACAACACCTTTATTCTGTGTTCAGCCTTATTGAGACACAAAATCAGTGGTAGCTTGGTGAAAAGATAGTTACATCCTCAACTATCTTCAGGAATCTGAAAAGAGATTGTGAAAGCCACCCCAGTAGCATGCAGCTTATTCATTTAACAGGCCATTACATCACTGTTGTTTGCGCCATGGCCATCATAAATGGAGAAATAACATCTTGGGATGAGTGCTGCTGAGCGAAGCAGGTGTTTTGGAAAATGACGGAGCGCATAGCCAGCTCATTAAAATCAATGATGGGGGGAATAGATGGTGGAGAGAAGAGAAGATGATGTAGTAAGAGTTACGCTGAACGTTTCAACATGGTAACAATGACTGAGACCGTCTGATCATTAATGGTTTACGTTTGCTTGTAGCAGCATTAGACAAAGTAACTGCCTCAGAAAATGAATGGCTAATGGAGGGCTGGTCAAATAGCACAGGCACCTTTCACTCCCTCTCCGAGGAGCATGGAATATCATCGAATCAAAACCACATTGGTCTTTCTGCAACACAAATTGAGTTATCAATATCAAGCAAATCCCATCTGTCTGGCCCCTCCACTCTGTGGCTGAGAGAGGAAAAGGAGAGAGGAAGGCAGGGAGCGTTACAGAAGAGACGAGTTGAACATTTTTGTTCTTCCACTGAAACCTGACAAATGTCACAGTTCCACTACAGCAGCACGGAGACGATTTCCTGAGTTATGTAACACTGATAGAGAAACCTGTAGTGGTGCCATCACTGTCACTAAAGCCCGTGGGAATGTGGATCTAATGCATGCCTGTGGGGATTTTATTGTAGGGCGTGCATGTGAGCATTCACCTGCATACATCTTCACCCACTTCTCCTACAACTCCTCCCATTCTCCCTTTTGCTTAACATCTCAAAATCCCCTGTGGTTTCACCTGTCGTGAGTCTCTACGCTTCGCTCTCTTTTAAAGGCGTGACTCTCCCTGTCTTCTCCTGTCTCTCATCCATCATCATCCTCTGCCGTGCCACCTACTTACCTACTCATGCCTTCCAATCCTCTTCCCTAATGCTACTATAGCATCTGGCTCAGGTGACGTAGCCTTGGGACTCACATTACGCTGCTGCCATCCCTGAACTAAAATCTTAAAAAGGGGAGCATTTAGCATGGTCCCCCCGGTCGGCGTACTTCCCTCCACCCCCGTACCTCTTCTCTGTGCTGTTTCAAAAGCCCCACTGACAGGGTTGCCCCAGTATAAAGCCGCCAGACAGCCTGGGAAAAGCCATAAAACCGTGAATAAGGTAAGCGTAACATTGTGGAACTCTGCTGAAGGCTGATGGAGTTCCCATTATTCATGCATAATTTTACTCAATCAACATAATGAGGAAACATTAATTAACGTGCTTTGCAAGTTGCAAATGTTGACCATATCAGTAAAATGATCATTGACACCAGATTTCATACAATTTCAGCTCTTGCGTCACAGCAATTGAAGCATGGTTTGACTTTTTTATGTTTATGTTGAGATACTTGCAGCACTTGGTGTCGGTGAGGGAAAAACCATGGTCTTTGTTTAATGCTGAAAAAGTCAATCCCCATAGACCCCCGTATGAAAATGCTCAGCTTTACAGCAGGAATGCACATGTTAACAGCCTGGAACAAAAAACAGTTTTGGTCTCTATATTCCCATTCATGACAACTGCACATTTTCATACAACTAAGTTATACATAATTATGGCCATGGCTATTGCGAGTGACAGCTAGATGCTAGGTTTCAGTAACCAGGTTTCATTCTTTCCACCTCAGCACCACCCATGCTCCACCTCTTTGCGGAGTCAGGCACTGCCAAGATGGCGACAACTGGAGCCACTGACACTGAGATCACAGTGGCTTTTCAGAAACCTGTGGGTGACATCACAGAGACACATTCAGATGTTGTCCATGGGTAATTTCAAGGAGCCAGCATTGGTCTGAAATAAGACTATGACCATGAAAAGCATCAATGAATTGCCCTTAACAAATCTCTCTTAGCAGAGTGTGCAGGATGTCTCCCTCACCTGCCTTTCCGGTAACAGTTCAGCATGAATGGTGCTAAATTGGCAATCAGCTCTACTTTTCAAAACACAGCCTCAGTTCGGTGGCTATCTGTCAGACAATCTGAATTTCAGCGGAAGCCAGATCCTGCTGTTAAGTGCGTTTTCAAGCTGGGAGCCAGCAGAAGGGTCTTGACACGTGGCCTTTTGGAGGGAGACTGCAGCCATCCTGTGCCTGGGATTACACAGTTCATCTTTCATTTCATTTACCTATCTTTATTCACTAACAAGCTTTAATTCTTCATCCCACGGAGGAGGGGTGAGCCATCTGGCTCGGCTCCACTGTGGATGTATTTCTGATCTCGCAATACATCATCTGACTCAAATAAACAACACCTGAGAACCACAGGGACGGTGAGGGATGCGGACCTCCTTTCCTCCTTTGCACAAAATGACACCTTGTTAAATTAAGTTCTTTTAATTAAAAAAATGGCTTTTCTTTCACTGGTGCCATCCAGGTCCTGGTCGGGCCACTGCTCTGAAATCGGAGACTGAAATCTCCACTGTTTCCACCCACCACAGCTTGCTTTGTGCATCTTATTGTGGATAAACACAATCAGGCTGCACATCAAACGTGATAAACTGGAATTTACATCATGTGATTAGACGTCTCTCCTCTGGGAACAGTGTGATCTCTTCCCTGCATCCTGACCTCAGCCTTATTAACAACTCATACATCCATTTCTGTGGTGCTAATTTTTTGTGAAGAACAATTAACAGCCTGCGAATCTGCGACTGGATTCACCGAAGTACGGACTATAAATAAACCGGCGGCTTTAATCTGCCTGCTTACACGTTTCTGTCTGTTTTCAAAGCCGTAGTAAAACCGCTCATGTTAAATAATTGAGAAATAAGGTGAGACAATGCTGCGGTCACAACAAGGTCGCCAGACAGAGCATAAACCACTGTTACTGCTTTCACAGAACAAAAGCTTTTGTTATCCCGCTCTGTTGCGCTTAACAGTTGCCATGGCGACGGCGAACCTGAAGAGGCTTAAGGAGGATCCCAAACTCGATAAAAAGAGGTTTCTAAATCTGACAGTGGAACTCTCCATTTGGCTCCCTCCTTTCCCGCTTGTTTTTTTCTATTACTGACTCGCGCTGCGAAGAAGAGAGTGAAAGAGGAGAAGAGGAGTGGAAAAAGCACAGCGGAGCGAGATGTGAAGAGTCTTCCGGACGGAGCTGTGGGAAACGGAAGAGGCTGCGGGGTTCAGGCAGCAGCGACTGCCAGCAGAGAAAAAGACCAGAAGAGTGGATATGAAGGCATGCCTTATTACACTGTAGACGTCTCAGAGCAGCTCCAGTCTGGGCCACCGAGCAGCCCAGGTTGGGGCCTTTCCGCATTCAGATTTGGTCACGATTCAGCGATTGTATTCACATGAAATGGCTGCATTTTGATTGAAAAGCACGCGCCCGAAACATTATTCGGAAGTTTCATTTTCAGACTGGCCTCTTTTTAATTACCGACAGGGTTTCACGTGTGTTTAACAGACAGACGCAGCCTCGTACCAGATAACAGGTCAACGCCGGCCTGAGCGGTTTCTCACAGGGAGAGAAACTCGTTTTAAATTGCGCTGAGCTCTCGCTGGTATTGATTCATTCTCGCCAACAGAACATAAAAAAACTCACCAAGGCATTTCTTCAAATTGCTTGCTTTTGTTGATGCAGCGGGGGGGGGGAGAGAGAGGTTTGTGGAGGAATGGATGGATGGAGCGAAGAGTGGTGAGACCTTGTTAGGCCCTTTTGTTGATTAGGTCTGGTTCAACAGCCTTGTTAGTCAGCCGAGGCCACTCTATGTCTATGCTTCGTCTCTGTGTGCTTCTGTGCTTCTGTTTGCAAGTACTGTATACTTGGATACAGATTAAAGCTTGCTGGAGTGGTGTATGAATGCTTTTCTTTGAGTGACGACGACGACAGCTGCCTTAGGTTTTCATTCAAACCCTGCCATCAGCAAGCCAGTCTAAGCGGTCAGTTCGTAAGGAAACCCGTCAACCAGTGAGCCAAACGTTCAATGAACTTATTTCAATGATTTTTAACCAGATTTTTCTCATTATTTACAGAGTTCTCACCTGTTGGAGGGCCACACAGCCGCACATAAACACAAAAAAATAGACCTGACGTGAAAGCAGAGATGTGCAGCGCGACGCCTGCGGCTTCCGTGGTCAGTGTAGAAGCTTTAGTTGATTATAATGGACTCGCTCTGCTGCAGGCATAATGGGGCAGATGTGTCGCGTCACGTCCGTGTCCCATGTATTTCGGCTGTAACGTGGACGTGAAAGTCAGTTTGTCAATTTTGGATCATTTTAAAAATTGCGAAAAGCATCGGGTTCCTGACAGGCTGCTGGCCCCTTAAACCTCCCCTACAGCAGTGTGGAGATCAAAGGAGAGCTCCAGCTTTGGAGAGTGACAGAGAGAGAAACACTCCTCCTTCACACCTCCTTCTCCCCTTCCCTTCCATGTACTCCTCTGTCACTGCCCAACTCACACCTCAGTCGCACTTCTGTCTTTTCACCCCTCTGCATTTCACCTCCTTCTCTCCCGTTCATATCTCTCTCTCTCTCCTCTGGCTCCCAGTCTCCCTCCCTCGGTGAAAAGAGAGGAACAGGGATAGTTCATCTGCGAGTGATGGAGCTCTGACAGGCTGATCCCTCTGCCCTCTCCCCAGGGCGTGCAGCTGTGCCCGGGCTCTGCGACGCCTACCTCCCCAAACACACATCCACACAGAAACGGCAAGAATACACCTACCTACACACATGCATGCATACATTTATAGATCTACCGAGGGAGCACACATGTGCACTTACTCACTCCTCCACACTCACAGCACATGTGCATGTGTGTGTCTAGAGCTTTATATAAGTCATCACATTTCTATGCTGCACCAAGGATATGCTGCAGAAATCACAGGTTACAGGAGTGTTTGGCCTGATACCAATATCAGTATTCAGGTTCAATCGATTTGTCCCGTGTTTTATGTGTGTGTGCTGCTGCAGAGGTTTGCAGAACAAGTTTGACATCTACCCACGACACGTTTTGTGGATTTCAATCTTAACCAAGGTTGACATTTAACTAGGTTTCATTCCTGTAATATCATCTCGCTTTTGAAAAAATCCAACATATTAATGACATCACAGTTTCCCAGAGGCGACGTCTTCAAAGGTCTTGCTTTGTCCAAATAGACCAAAACCTGAAGATATTCAGTTGACAATGATAAATTGATTATCAAAATATTTACTAGTTAGTTGTTTGTATGTTTTTTTTGCAATCAACTAATGGATTAATTGTTACAGTATACTGTACTTACTGTATTAGTACACACATTTTCTCTGCACATTCTCCCCCAAACAGCCCTTAAAGCACAACCTACCCCTCTTAAGGATTTGATCCGTGCCAAGTCCATTAGCCTAATCTGAAAAACAAAAGCAGCACTTCATTTGCTCTCTCCCTCTTAGGCTCTCCCCCCACACACATGCACACACACACACATTTCACATCTTCCATCAGCACATTCACCAGTGCCCTGCTGTTATCTGGGGGATGTGATGTGCCGTATCTCTTTGAAAGCACTGTCACAGAACGGCTTATTTCACCAGTTCTCCAGACGCGGGGCTCTCTGTCTCTGGCAGGGTTTTTCCATCCAAGACAAAGAGCAGAGCTGCCCGAGCCTTGCTGCCTGGCTGTCTCATTAGGAAGAAGACAACAGAGGCAACACAAAAGAGAGATGTATACAGACGGGCGAGGGGTGGAAGAATGAGGAAAATTAGCTGCATCAGTGCTTCTTAATTCTTAATTTTTTCATTTGTGCTTGCGATTTGGGCACGAATATAGCAACAAGTAAACGAAACCCTGTGCTCTTTTTAGCTGTGAGTTTGTGAGTGTGATGTATACTGTGAGGAGCGGCAGCAGGACATACTGACTGTGGAGAAACATGACCAGCAGCAGTGGCTTGTTTATGACAGAATTTCAGTGTTTCGGTAATACCGCATATCTCGAACGTCTCCATCCATCAGCATGTTTGACAGAAACACAGAGAAAACTCCAGCTCTGCTTCGGTTTTTTTCTGACAGAATCACCATCGTCCCTCACACAAGCCTTACACAACCATCTGAAGTGTAAACATACAGCACATCTCACAGTTAAGGGCGGTTTATTTTTGGAGGATATAAACGTGGTAAAACGATGGTGTTTCTCAAGCTATGAAGGATCTCTTATGTAACAATGTGTTTACTTTGCCGGGATATTTATTTGGAAAAGCCACTGATGTGGGCAGAAAAGCCTTTTGTCCATCATATAAGTTTGAATTTCACTTTAATTCACAAGCTCACAGCAGATCCTTTACTAATGTGAAACCTCCGTCTTCTCTGTACTTTGTGTCTGCTCCTCATTGGGAATAGGCTTTCATATATAAACATATGATATATGTTTACATAACTGGACATAACACTTACATAAGTCTCTCGATCAGGGTAAATAAAATGCATCTCCACCATCCCGATAATACAAACACTTCACTTCCTCCTTTAGTCATCCAGCTGAATTTTGTTGAGCTCAGTTATAGTTATTAGGATTCTGGAGGTGAGATATTTCTATAAAAGTCCCCTGCGGTCTTTTTATCATGCAGGCACACTTTTCTCCCTTATTGCTGTCTTCTTTTGTGGAAGAAAACTGTTCTCTGTCCAATTTAAGCAGCTAAACTAACTACACCAACACCCGTCAGAGCGCAGCAAACCAGATGTCCAGTGACAAGCGTGTACTTCATGCACACGTACACACACACATATATATATGTATGGCATAAAAGGGTTTCACTTGACCCAACAGCAGCTTCTGTGTGGTGGGACTACATGCACTGAATCCCTGTTAATACTGTGAGTATGTGTTTGTGTGTCTGCGTGTTATGTAAACCTCATTATCTCTATCACTACATCAAATTCTTATCATTAAGCCTCTCTGAGATCATAGAGCATTTGGAGAAACATCAAAGTGCTACACAAACTCGCACGCAGCTGGCACACACACATACACACACACACACACTGATAAGCAAAATCCACAAAAAGGCAAACACAACGTCGTGTTCGGTGTTGATTTACGAGCCCGTCTTGATCGGGATAAGTCTGGGGCCTTGAGTCAAAAGATGTGTGACTGTATCCTTGAGCTTCTGCCCCGTCACAGCAGCTGCCTCATGAAAAATATATTTCTGTTCTGGCCACTAAGTTCACCAGTCCACCCCCTCTTCGCCCCAACCCCCCCCCCCCCCCCCCCCCCCGCCTGCTCTCACCCTCAACACCTTTCGCTCACAACAGAAACTAGTTGCCATGGTTACAATCATTAACACATCTGGCATGGTCGTCTGGCACGCACATGCGCACAAGGTGAAGCGCAGACACGGATGGACGCGCACACATACACACACACACAACAAACATACGTACATGTGTAAAAAGCATCAATATGCATCATGTTGCGGCGCTGTTTTCAGTTTCATGGCGGAAGTCTGGAGCATGTGGGGGAGAGATAACGGCTGGAAATCAGCTGAGAACTTTGGGCCTCACTGATAATCCTGTTGGTGAATTTAACCCAACCCTCCTTCATCTTAATCCGGAGGGAGACTGAGTCTTCATAGTGTTGGGATGTTCCAATCTGATTCTTAAACATCCTGCTTCTGTTTAACGAAGAACGGCCCAATCGATACTGGAATTCTGAGGCTGATACTGATATGCACACATGCAGGAAGAGTAAAAAATTTGATGACGTTACATTTGTCAATATTCTTTTTTACATAAATGACATGAGCGAACATTTTGATTAAAATCCCTTAAAATTGTGACCAAAGTAGGTAGCGAGTGGAACATCTCACCTTGAAAAATCAGCTTTTCAGCGCTCATTGCTGAACTACGTGATGGAGACAAGGTTTCTGCATACACACATACACACACATATATGTAAGCTATCATATTATCTGTCCGATTTGTTGTCTTGTTTGTCTGTTTGTCATCAGGATTACAGAAAACTACCTGGTGTAACATGCGCAACACAAGAATCTGTTAAATTTTGGAGAGGGTCCAGATTGAGGGGTGGATATACAAATTATTTTTAATAAATGTCGTACATCTTAAAATCCAGTAGATGGTACAGCCAATTGAAATACGATCCTTTGGGGGTAGTGGACACATGTAGTAGCTCAAACTTCATCCAGGAAACAGTCACATTGTGGTTTCATGGTACAATTTTAACATCGCCACAAATGCGACAACGCTGTACTCTTAAACTGAGGTGTAGCTGTGGAAACATACACACACACATATGCAGCTAATTCTACTCTTCTCACATCCACATGTGAAATTCTAATAGTTCTGGAAATAAATCCAGACGTGCACAGTGTTTGCCCTTGCAGATTTGCACACCATAGAAGAGAGGACTATTGGCCTTGGCGGAGGTCGGCACTCTTTGAGCGTTCTTCTAGTTTTATTCATAGTGTTTGACTGTTCTGTTCAACAGTTATTCTATATCAGTCACTTGAACCTTAAATAAGGTTCCGTTTGCTCACATTTATTAGTTTTCAACAGCCCTTACAACACAAAATGTGTGATTTTCCTTTGTGTCAACGTTTCATGACTGAAGACATCTTGTCTCTTGCTGTTATTGACGACCCAGACTGACAGCTTTACCACTGGTGGTGGCACATGACAGCAGCTGTGAATTATTTAAAGAATAAATTTTCCTTCTCAATAACAGATTCACTCAGCCTCGTAAAACTTATAGTGGCTGCTGTAACTGTGCTTTCCTGCTTTGCTTTGGTCTTCCCCTGTCCTACAATTCCCTAATCTCAAGGGCCGCTTCGAATGCTCTGGAAAATACTCTTTGTGTGTGTGTGTGTGTGTGTGTGAGCGTGTGTATTTTGTGGCACTGTTTGTGTGTGCACAGTGGCTTTCAGCACCAAAACACATTTATCATTGGCTAGCCACACTGACACAACAGCATGGGAGGCACAGCAGACGTGCTTTTGGTACTACTTATACCAGAGACAGACAGACATGCTCAAGGTGTGGACCACAACCTGAAAATCACAATTAAGTGTACACATGTGAGCACAGGTACACACACACACACACACACACACACACACACACACACCCTACATTCCACTTCATGAGTCAAAACATGTTTCTGTGGATCAAAACACCTTAAATTAAAAACCATAATAACAAGTCCTGAGGAAAACAACAGGACAGCTATGCATACATTCCATACAGTGTATGTGTCTCAGATACACATACACAAAAAGACACACACACGCACGCACACACACACACACACACACACACACACACAACTGTAGAGGAGTTTGACAGTACAACAGATGCCTATGCAGTGCGTGCATTCTGCTGCCCCCGCCCCAACCCCTGAGGACATCCCCATGCCTCCCATTATGCTCTCTCTCTCCCTCTCTCTCTCTCTCTCTCTCTCTCTCTCTCTCTCTACTTTACATACCACTGTTCCCCCAGCCAATCACCCAGAGCACAACAACCAGACCGACCAGTCGCAGCGGCAGGATCACAAGAACTGGTGACTGACAGACGGCATTTCAATGGGCTTTAGTAGCATTTCAGGTGAGGTTGGACAAATATTTATCTTTCTAGTAATAGCCACATGCGAGCTTGTCAAAGACAGACAAAACCGCTTGACAGAAAAACAACCAGGTATGTAGGCTGTACTTAAAATAAATCCGTTCTTACATAATACACACCGACTCAGTCTTAAACATCTGAAAGGTGTTGATAAAGGGAGACTTGGTCGGAATAAATGATCAAAATCTATTAAAAACGAATAGAAATATGATCAAACACACCATCAGTCACTTTCTAGTGGGTTCACCAACCTCACCCATTGATTTCACCTCAGCCAGGAAGCTCTTACTTCCCATTCAAACACATGAAAGATCTTTCACAGAGCCAAAGCAACAACTGAGCAAAATGAAGCACACCAAGACAAAGAGCTCTTCCCTCTCTCATACCTTTTTGCCTTTCTTCTTGCGATGGGCTGCTTTCCCGCCGCCTGCTTTCTCCTTAGCTTCCTCACTCATGTTCAGAGATCTCCCCCTGTTCCACTCCTCTCCTCACTTTTTTTTAAAATCCAGCATGTAGGAGCTTGTGGAGTAGAGCGGCAGCAGCTGCTGTCTTCACTGGTGAAACGTTGTCACAGAAATGTCCATTTAGAAGCAGTGAAGGAAGGATTGTTCCATGCAGAGTGGGAGTGCGCGTGAAGAGAGGAGAGACTGGGAGGACTGTGCTGATGCTCTCTCCCTCCTCCTCCTCCTCCTCCTCCCCTCTTCCTCTCCACCTTCACAAACACACACGCTCACACACACTTGCAATCACGCTCGCCAAAGGTCCACTCCCACTTGCTGAATTTGCCGTGTGCAACTGGCGACACTCTCCGGCACACTCAGAGGCAGGGCGTGGAGGCAGGAGGACAGTCGAGGCAGAGGAGGAAGATGAGGAGGAGGAGGATGTGTATGATGAAGGAAGGAAGAAAAAAATAGAGATTGAAGGAGTGTATTCCTGGCTGGATGGGGTGCTGCCTACCTGAGGCTGGAGACTGGAGATACTCTCCCAAAGAGAAAGAGACAAAGACACACACACACACACAGACACAGAGACACAAAAAAAATGGTAGAGAGGGAGAAACAAAGAGAGGCAGAGTAAGAAAAGACAGAAAAACAGGTGGGTCAGAAAGAAAGAAAAAGAGATGAGTGAAAAGAGTGTGAAATGATGTTACTGGTGTTAGTGAAAGAGAGAAAGAGCGCAAGGCTGAGACAGAAGAGGGGGGCGTGATCCACACGGTCTCTTCACTCTGCCGCCTGGATGATTTCTGCTGTTGCTCCCTGCACAGACGTGATATGAAATGAGACTCTTCACTCCTCTGACAGGCCAGTAGAGAGACAGAGAGAGAGAGAGGGAGAGAGAGGGAGGATCATTAACACGATGCATCAGGTCCTTCCAGAAAAGGAAGTCTCCCCACCAGCCTCTGCCAGCAGGATCAGCTTACTGGAAACTGGAACAGAACAGAACTGCACCCGGCTCTGACTGACTAACTGACTGACTGGGTTGATAGAGGTGTGTGTGTGTGTGTGTGTGTGTGTCAGACAGAGACAGGCAGGCTTTGGGTAAAGAAGGAAGCAAGACGTGTACACAGGGTTGATAATATCCTAACAATATCCAACCAATAACCATCAAAACGTCTCTGTGACGACTCAACAGACAGAGAGGGGCTTTGAAAACACAGGAAAGACCACGCCTTCCCAGCTTCAACAAGCTACAGCTCTCCACCAATCAAACATCAAGCTAATGAGACAGGAGGAGAGCAAGTGAATCAGGGAGAGGGGGAGAAAATGGGAACAAAAAGCCCTGGGTGACACAGAGGGAGAGATATGAGGGAGGGGTGGGGTGAGCGGAGGGTGAGAAACAGACAGGAGACCGAAAATGACAGTGGGAGAGATGGGGAGGGTGAAAAAACAATGTGATATCAGTGAAACAGACAAACCAAGGTGGCATGGAGAGGATGAAAGAACAAATGAAAAATGAGGAGCAGGCAGACGCACAGAGAGGCAGCGTTTGTTGTGATTGGCCGCCAAACAACAGGTTCTTTATTCGGAGAGGTTAACCGTCTCTCCCTCGCTCCGGCTCCTGACGGGCAGTGATGGAAGCCATCAAAACTGTGCTGCGTGATGTCAATTAGGCCTTGGCCTCCCAACAGAGAGATTAAGATCAGCGTTCTCAAGAATTCTCTAGAAAAAACATCACAGATGCATGTTTCAGCCTGGCCTTATCCTGACGCTGTAATGTCAGAAAGCCACGTCGTGAGACAAGACGCAAACTAAACAAACCAAATGAAACAAAGAAATTCCTGGTGCTTGCTGAGCTGTATCAACACACTCCAACACACACACAGATGGTATGTGTTGTTAGCAAGCATCTGTATCCATCTGCTGGCTCTGAACGTTAAAAACTGACAACGAAAACACTCCAGCAGTCAAATTCACACGATCATAACGTGACAAAAACTTGCTTCACGTTCAGTCTGAAGGCACGTGAAGCCCTGCAGCTAACACTGATTGACTTGAGCAACGGCAGCCAGAGCTGGGCTAATAAATCAGGCGGGCTGATCAACAAATATGAGCTTTTTGCAGATATATTACCAGCAAATATATCAGCCGATACATAGCAAGGAATTGCAGTACAGAAATACCAAAAATATGATCATTTTAAGACTTTAAGTGTCTCCATTACATAGTTTGTCCAGCACAGAGCAGTGACAAGGTTATTTTTCAACTGTAAAATGTCCTGTTAACAGCAAAATCTCCCCAAAAATCTGACCAAAATAATGGCTGTTATATTGTGAGCACATTGTTTTATGCTCTCAAATATTGACCATCAATCAAATACCAGTCAGGCTATGATGACCTTGCACAGAGAGAGGCCAGATCTGATCTGAGATTAGGGCTCTCTGAAATGTAATTTGAGCAGATATGGTTCATGATAAAAAAAAAAGTAAAGAATAGTGTGCAGGAAGTGACCATATTGTTCAGCAACAATCTTGGTGATGTTAATCTGAATGAATCTTGTTTCACTGGAAATCAGTTCAGATGGGTTATTTTACTGACACAAGCCGGCACAGTCAGTAAGCATTACCGGCAGGGCGGTTTCCAAATGAAATGAAATCAGAGACATGCTGGAATAAAGATTACAGGATGCTACCACACCCCCTCTGTAATGCCATGGAGAAGGATTTACATGTTGAAATATTTATTAGTCTTGTATAGATAGGCGAGATCCACTGAGATATTCACTTCCTTTTCAGCAAAAGCCTGGCCAAGTCACACAACCAGAAACAAAAACCGGATGTGGTAACTGGGTAAATGTTTGTAAGTTTGTCTGGTAGCAAACAGGAAGCATCTCATTAGAGAAGGAAAATGGAGGGAGCATGATGAGGTTTCTTCAGTTTACTTTCCCATCCCAAACCACCGAGCGAAATCAGGCTGATTCCATGATAAATAAATCAAACTAATGCATAAATAAAACCAGTAAAACTGGTGTTATTTGGGTTTTATTTACACTGAGTATTAACTGCTTAATGCATTTAAGATGTGGCCACACTTACGGAATAAATTGCAATATGACAGAAATCGGGGTGGTTCACAAATTCCTCCAAGCGTCATGTATGCACACATTAAATCAAAATATTGGACCAAAGCTGTCAAAGCTATCAATCTACTTGACTCATTAACAAGAAGACAGACTGTGGAAGCAGGATTTACCTTTAATAAAGGTCTCCTAACCCTGACGCTGTGCTCTACCCCTGTGAAAGCTCGCACCAGATGACGAGCTTTAGCACCTGCAGTGACAGATGACGTCCCCCAGTCAAGACCATCATCCTCCTCTCTGTCAGCTTCTCTTCACTGCACCTTCCCTCATCTTACAACACCAAGTCCTCAGAGTGAGAGGAAGAGAAGGATTACACACGGCTTCATGCATTAATCTGCAGCTGGAGATGTTCTCTTCACTCCATTTTGTGTCACACTAAGTGTGGATGTACAGTACAGATGATGGAGGTGTGTGCATGTGTTTGAGTTTGAGGGTGCTTACAGCTGATGCACGCGGTGTGCAGTGTGTGTGTATGTGTGTGTGCTCATGTATTACTCACATTGTGGGGACTCACCTTACTTGTGGGGACAAAATCACAGGTCCCCATAATGTAAATCATTACATTTTTGGGTTAAAGTTAGGCTAAATCTCCAGGAAATGAATGTAAGTCTATGTAATGTCTCAAAAAGTGATGAAAATCTAACATCTGTGTGTATGTGTGTGTGTGTGTGTGTGTGTGTGTGTGTGTGTCTGTTTCAGGGTGTGGTTCCTCTGACTCAGTGCCAGCAGCAGTTATTATTGATTGTGCCAGGAGGCAGCTCCATCAGCGAGCCACTTATTAGGAATTATAAGCCTCACACCTCACAGCGGGGAACACCACAAAGTCATACAGAATTTAAAACCATTCACATCTCCGTTTATGGTAATACACTTTATTACCGTCACCATGAAGTCTGCTTAATTTCTCTTGATGGGAAGATATTTTCAAGATCATCTCATGGGAAAGAAATTGGGCTACAGTGAGAACGTTAGTCATTATAACATACGATGGTTTGTCAAAATATGCTATGACAAGACAGACGCTTGTTGTAAGAAGTAAAAGATCTCGTTTCTCACTCTTCCATTCATACAAAGGAGATATGTTCTGTCAAGATGGCGGTAAGATCCTGCTGTCATGTTAATGGGTAAAATATAAAACAATGTCCATCTAAATATTGCCACAATTGATGAGCACTGACCATGTGAATGTGAATGATTACATTGCTTTAATTTTTGCAAAATTCAGCTGTTACATAACTGTGTTGTGTCCGTTTTTTAAGAGTTTGCATGCTGCATTACCCACTAAATGGAAGCTACTATTTTCAGCTTTATTTATCTTTGGACACACTTGGCTTGGCTTATTTGGTGGCTATAGCTGTTGACCTAACTACATGTGCGCACACTTATTCCTGCTAGACTTTTTAGAGGGGGAGTTATATTTGGTGGGGAGGATGTGGGATTTCCATATCAAAAGGAGCATTTCTCTCATTGCAGTAATCCGCTAAAGAGGCAGGCGTAGCATTCCCAAACCAGCCATGGGGGGGGGGGGGGGGGGGGGGGGGGGGGTAATGTCCCTGATAATGTAGCTTGAGGTACAGAGAGGGAGAAGGTGTATGAGACAGAAGCAGATATAGTAATCAAACTCACATATGAACCAAAAGAAAGAGACAAAAGATGTACAGTCAACTGTGGTGTCATCATCCTCCGTCTGCATTTTTTCTGCTCTTGTTTAGATAATCACTCAAGCCTCTCCTGAAACTGTTTTATATTTAGCCCACACTGTTACTGCGTTTCCTCTGGTGAAAACAGACCAAATGAAAAATGTCTATCCATCTTTTTTTGCTTCAATTATGACAAGTGCCAGCGAACAAGCCCCATATTTTGAATGTAAGATTCAGAGAATATGTCACATTCAGATCCTGACCAGGTGTGTACTCCTGCCTGCAGTGTCAGGTGGGTGGGCGGGTGGGGGTAGGTCATACCTCATTGTAAGGAGACACTTTAGTACAGTAGGTTATCTGTAAGGCTATCAGTGACTGTGCTCATCCACGATTACCAATCCATATTAATAGGTTTACAGTGACTAATGAGCTCTAATGCCACTAATTACAATTTTAGAAAAAAAGGATGAATACACCAATAATAGCACAGATAGCACTGATAATGGCACAAATATTAATTAGGATAGTAAGGTATAAAATGCCAAGTATAATAATGATTTGATGATGTAAGTCATAATAAGGGGATTATATGGTTCTAGGTCTGAATAAACACAGTTTCCTGGGTAATTATTGTGTGTTTGTTCATAGATTTTAGCTTGTACAGGATATAGAATCTGGGCACTTAATGACTGTGGTTCACCAGTATTTGCTAAGGAACCGGCAGAGGCAGACAGTAAGCAACGACACACAGTCTCCAGATCTATCATTATATGAGTCTTGTCCTTGTGGCAAGGACCAGACAATGTCATGGGATCAGACTGTGATCTTTTGGCCGCAGTTACATTTGCCATTAGTGTGACTTTGATCATCCAAACACAGTCAGACACATGAAGGGATGCACAGAAATCTAATTTTGCTCACACTGCTTTCAGCCCTCTAAAACCAGAGATGGAAGTGGTCTACAAAGAGTCAAGCTCATTCACAGGGTCTGGGCAATGAAATGAGATGGAGACAAACACAAAAAGAAACTGAGATGTACAAATAAACAAAGTCCTGTGGGAAACAGTACGGACATGCAGAATTTAAAAGTCCTAATCTGATCTCCTAAAAATCAAGTTAAAGTATAAACGTGGCCTTGTTTCCTGACCTCTTCTGAAGATCTTTTCAAACACTAAGTGGGAGATCCAGCCTTGCAATGCATGATGGATACAGCACAGCTCGTTGTCAGACCAGTTGATGCGTCTGAATTTCTCACGATTTGACTCAACATTATGCAAATGTGTCCATCCAGCAGATGAAAATCAGATCAAACTGTCAAATTAGGTAGTGCTGGTAAAATATGAATCAAGATTCGTTGACTGCCTTGTACTGTTTAGTTGTAATATGAGAAAGTTTGCGATCCAGCCACCATGTTGGAAAACAGAGAAGCCAAAACCGAACATTGTCCAACTTGCAGTACGTCACCCTCCAGCCGGAGCTTTTATTGGACCGGTGCATTCGGATGGGTCCACCCCGGATTCTGTGTTTCTCTACTGTAAGAGTTTGCAGCCATGCTGGCAGCTCTGTGAGAGTGTCCCCACAGGCACAGCAGTGCTTTGAGCCAAATGTTAGCATCAGCATGCGAACATATGCGAAATGTTGACACTAAAATGCTGATAGTGACAAAACATGTTCAATTATGGCCATGCTAAATGCAAAGTGTAGCTGAGGCTCATGGCAATGTCATTAGTTTTTCAGGTGTTGGTCATAAAGAAAGTTTGGACAAATTTACATTTTTATCAGATTATCGCGGTAACTGAAAATTGACGGGATCACCAAAATGATTGCAATTCATCTTGAAGAGGGGATGAGAAAATCAAATTTCATGGCAATCCATCTAACAGTTGTCGAGACACAAATGGAAAATTCAGATCTCCAGAGTTATGAGGATTCATCGTCTGGGAACAATCCAGTAGTTTCATTAAAACAGCTGTTGCTAAGATCCAAAACTGTTAACCTGCAGGTGGCGCTAGAGCTAAAGTTGCTGCGATTCAGTCAATCCTCTGGGGACCATCATCATCTATATAATTTGTCAACTGTTGAGATATTGAAATCTGGATCAAAATGGTGGACTGACTGACAGTACCATCCATTGAGCTCGGACACTGGCTAAAAATAGTGACAGGTTCATTGATTGTGCAGCCGGCATCTGTCCTTTCAGGAATATAGTGCAGATGTCACTTATCCACATTAATCCAAGGAGCAACACCAACAGAAAGCCCCCGCTGCAGTGGCTTCAGCGTTGCTAATGTGCATGTAAATCTGGGAAGGAATCTGCCACAACTGTTAACTCAGACACGTCAGCGACGCAGCCTGTGACTAAAGCCACCCTATAAGCCTCCACAGTGAAGTGTCTTCCCACATCCATCATGCTCAGGATCGAACGTCTCTGATCAATGTGCTGCATGCAGAGGGCAGATAGTGCCTGACAGACAGCTCGACAGTGGGTTCCCATCCTTGGCTCATGATGGGAGGAGTGCCATACAAATCAAGCGCCCCCTTCACTAGAAATCAATCAACACATAAGATGAATGCTGCTTCCTCCGTGGAAACAACCCTCCAACCAATCCCACCAAGCTAAGCATCAATTCAACGAGCCTGAGCGCACAAAATAACAGCGGATGCAACTTCTGTCTCATTTCAATTCACATTTTAAGATCGACTGGTATGTTTATCTGCAATCAATAAGTGCAAGCGAGGTTGTTATTACCCCAATCAGCTTCCCTCTGGCAGCAGCTCTTGTTTTATTGCAGTTATCTATAAGCAATATGCCAAGTCAAGCTGTGCACTATGAAAACGTATTTTCAACACCTTACCAAGCAATTAAAGACTAATATGTTCGGTCATAGCAGCATCCTAACTGCACACGGCTTTTTCTTTTTTCATCTTAGCCACCTTTCAGCTGGCAGTGGCTGCACAGTCTGATGAAATGGGTGACACCGTGTCATTTTCTGTGCTGATGTGGTTGGTGAGCCTCTGGGCCAGGACAGGTGAAACATATTCTGACTAAAATGGAGCACTACCACAAAAATTTGATGCACACCGATCTAGAAATTGGGGAGGGGAAAAAATGCTGTTGTCCCTATAATTGCACACAGACTCAAACATAGCACAGGAGTGAATTTGTGGTGAAGGTTTAGGGTAGTGGACCAGTGTGTCCCCACTGCGTTCAAAGTCAGCTACCACATATAACAGCAGGGATGGATAGATAATTAAACAAATATCCACAATAGAAAACGTGCACGTGCATCTTGTACTTCTGTCCTTATGAGGACCATACACTAATTCCAGGCCAAGTGCCAAGCCATTAAAGACCCTGGAAAGAACTGAGCCTGCATCAAAATGCACACTGAAATGCATAAAGCTGTCCACATGCCCAATCTCTAAAAGACAGAAATACAGGACCACAGGCGAACACATGCACACAATTCTTTCTCAACTGTGCTCAGTTTGTACAGAGAAGAGTGAGGGCTTCATTCGCTGCTGTGTGCTTTCACATAGTGTGACAACAATGAGGGTTCCAGACCTACTTTTCACAGTAATCAGGTCAGGTCCGGACAGGTGCTCCCTGACTGATAACGAGCTGTGAGGATGGAGGGCTCCATTTTTACTGACAATTTCATTTTAACGTTCGGGGTGCCATTTGTATTACTCACCAATATTAACATACAAATGAGCACAGCAGGCAACCTGATTCTCCTCAGAGGGGCTATAACACAATGCATCTGTTATTTAGCTTATATCGTTTGGGATTTACGGTATTTAGATTCGGGGAGAGGAGAGGAGAGGAATGTAGTCAATTTTTGGAAATTTAGTCAAACACTAGCGTCCTTTTTGTCCTTCCTCTTGTTTCTTTTTTAAGGACATTATATAAACAAGCAAAGCAGACAGCAAAACCCTCACAGTCTTCTTTACATTTGCAAAACTTGTACAAATATTAAGAATTAGAACATTCTGCACAATTAATCGTACATAATTTGTTGAAATATTCAGATTTCTCAAGTCCAACTCAACAAATGAAACAACAAGCACAGCCTTTGTTCGTGCCCCCTGAAAGACTTATGTAAGTATTTCCTTATCTGGTGCTGCCCACAACAGAACAACATTATTTGCTTGTGCCTTCAGAAAAACTGTTAAAAACCAGGGATGAAAAATAAATAAATAAATCAGTTTTATGATCTGCCGACACTGACCGTTGGTTGGAAACGCTGGTGTTCAAGTACCACATTTTGCTGATCCTTGACCTTCACCCAACTTCCTCCTGCGCTTCCAACAGACAAGAATCATAATCCCTATCCCACTCCTATGTGCAGAAACACACAGAAATGCATCTCAACATATCCACTAAAAATTTTCTCAAAGTTCTTTTTGCTAGTTTCCCCATCTGCGGGAATGTATCACACTGAGTCACTTCCTCAGAGCCAGTTAATCCGTCCTGCAAACACTGTAAAGCCTATTCAAACACATCATGCTAGAGAAAATAAACATGTCATCCTTTAATTGGCAGAGGCATATTCTGCTTTCCAGGGTGCGGTGTTCTTAAAAATCAATACTGTTGTATTGTATTATTCAGTGTATTGTTCCTGGTGTCGAGCACTTCCATCACAACTAGCTGCTTATTGTGAAAATGAATGCAGTATGCAATGCAAACATGACAAAGAGCCGGCTATCGATTTTTGCATTTTGATTTTCGTCTTTAAGTGCAGTTTTACGGCCGGGGTGCTGATGCAGAGGCTTTTGATGTCTCTGCATGCATGTACAGTACATGAAGGTGCAAATATCTGTATTCATCTTTCTGCGTGTGTGTCAGTGGGAGAGGGGCTTTAAGAGACGGACACGTGTGTGTGTGTGTGTGTGTGTGTGTGTGTGTGATTCGTCTTAATATTGGCCTGTATCTAGTGAGCGCAGTGTAAATGGTGGATGTGCTGAAGAGTCTTGCGCTTGCCTTTCTGTTGCTGACGCTGCAATGTCCAGAGGCTGCCTGATCTCTCCAGTCAATCCAGTCTCTCTGTGTTGGAGCTGCCAGGGAAGCAGAGGAAGGGAGTTACTTAAGGTATAAGAACAGGCAAACAACAGACTTCCTCAGTCATGATGGTGCACCACAAAAAGACCTTTCTAATTACCCTGATTTCATGAAATAACTACTGTTATGATAAGGTCACCACTCCCTAAGCAAGGTAATAACAATGATGATGGGATAAGACAAAGAAACCCGTATTCATCCTGAAATTTACAGTAAACAGAAAATAAGTGAGGTTTAGTGCCTTTAAATTAAAATGGAGAAGGTTTCCCTGTGCAGTGTGATGAGACACGTCTGAAAAAACATGAAAGAATTGACCCAAAAAGATAGAAAACATCATTGTTTTTTTTTTCTTTTTTTTTAGGTGCAGATGATGAAACCTGACGAAGCTTGCACTCCAGGTCAGGATTCACCTCAGAACAGCCACACATTATTGAAATGTTAAATACAGCTGGAGGGCTTTGACAAGAAACAAGTGCCTTTGTGATTGATGATGTGGCTCAGTCAACAGCTGTGGTGAGGAAAAACTACTGAGGCTTCTGTTAATGGAAGTCAGGTTCACTTCAGTCTAACTGTTGATTTACATAATGTGTGGTAACGTAACCGCTCACTTCAGGTAATTTGACGTGGCTGCACAAATGTAACTAAAATTCAAAATGTCAGCTTGACATCGTGTTTCTCTTTATCTAGCCTAATTCACCAATGGGTTCAGGTGCATAATAGTAAAGGTGTGAGGTTGAATTTGGTTCATTCCTATTGTTCCATATGACCTCTCTTCTCTGCCCCAGTTTCCCAGTTGCTCATCTTTACTTCCTATCCAACAAAGCAAAACAGTTCTGACATGTTTAGATCCATCTGTTCTTAGAGTTCTGGCTTCATTTAAACACCTGCATTTACGATGAGCTCGGAAAAAGTGCATTAGTTATAGGGCATCACAGGAGTAACAGGCTGTATGATTAGAAATCTTAATTTAAATTTCACAACAATTTTAAGGCTCAAAAGATTTTCAAAATCATGAATTTTATGTTATATTTTATTTATATTTATATTTACCATGGCTCAAAATAGTTCATGATTGTTTATCCAAAAAAAAAAAAGCATTTGTTCCTTTATAGAATAAAAGTTGATATTCAGCATCAGATTGAGTCATTTAAACTTCCATATTTCACATGATCCCTTAGAAATAAAATAAATGTTCAGCTGACACTATAAAGTTTGTTTGGGGATTCATATTGTCTTATTCCAGAAGTGCTATATCTCTAATGAACTGGCAGCATATATTATGCTTTATATAACATTTCCCGCATTCCCATGTAATTAAACTCGAGAGTGCAAAGAGAGGAAACCCCTGAATGACAGAACATAATTATGCACAGAACAGTGCAAAGAACAGGAAAAATAAAACAATGCAAAAATCTCCTTTTCTGCAACAAAATCCCACTTATAGCTCACCACTTATATGAATGCTCAGTGTGCTGGTGTTGACAATCAACACTGTTTGTTCTCTACAATTATAACTGTTGAGTCATGGAATGACTAAATGAGAAGGCATGTGGGTCGTGCCATTCTATCCTGGGAATCAGATGATAACGTATTCCAGTGACTCAGCACACAGCGCCATTACCTACCATTACAGCTTGACATAACTTTGTTTGAAATAGCATGAAATCACATTTACCTGCTTAAATGGGCCATTAGTGTCAGGATGGCATTCCCAGAAGATTGAGAGCCGGCGTGAGAGAGCTCTTTTTTTTCTAAGGAGGGTAGAGAGAGCAAAACCGAAGGCAGTGAGGTGATGACAGGAAAAATGTGAGGTCATTCGGGACCAAAATTGGCATGATACAAAAATTTAACTCCAGTGACAGGATGAAGATTCACTATGCATCATTTTTGGAGAGGAGAAAACGCTTGTTTTTAATGGAAGAACAATTATTAACCATATCTCTTTGAACATTAGACATGTCTGATTTTAAATAATCATTAAAGTGTCATTTGTTTTCCCCCGAGGCTCTGCTACGACATCACTATGTCTGCATGTTGAAATATGTTGAGAAATCTGATTATGCTGGAAAGTCTGTTACCCCTGCAGCTCTAAACGTCACTCATTGTTGTCTTGGTTAATATCATCATAATGTACTCTGCTATGTTATCTCCTTTAGCAGCCCTTGAGCAAAGGAGTTCTTTTGCTGTGCTAAGCCCTCTACACATGCTCACTCTGGCAAACAGGGACAGGGAGGCACAACACGAATCAAAGTCTTTGCCTTTGTGTGAACATCTCTTTAGGTATCTGCGAAACATCATTAAAGATTATGTTGAAGTTAGAGTTTAAAGGAAAACATCAGTGTACTTGGAGGTTCCTTGTATTGCAGTAATGCCCATAAACCTCCTAAGTGCATCGTTTTCAGTCCGGAGTGATGATCCAATGCATGGTGCAAAGCCTATTGAAGCTCTCTGTATTGCCAATTTGAACAATTTTTAGTCAGCAGGAAAAGTGACATGAATATTTTCCTATTTGATGGACACCAATTAAGCTGCTGTTCCTGTTCTTTCAACTCCCTTGAGGGTTTGGAAAATTACAGGCGTTTCCCAGCAGAAAACAACAAAACAACAGTTAAGAGCCTATGAAGACCCTGCGCACTTTAACAGGTGTTTTCAGTCATTCTGCTTGATTATCATGCTGCCTCCACAGAATGTCAGCAGACGGGCAAAATCAAGAGAAACATCCCTTATTCTGAATTGGTAGTATTCCAAGGTGGTTAGCCCTGGTGCTAACCTTGGAGTCAGACAGGAAAATAGCCTAAATTAGCTACCTTTGTAACATATCTGTAGCAATCCTTCAACAAGTGAGTTACTTGGAGAATGATTTTTCACAAGGTGTGTCAGAAGTGTTTAGACCATAACTACAAACAGCCAACAGAAAAAAAAAAGTTACACGTCATCCTCCAATTTAGGCTATTTATTCAGTTTGAATGCAGCCTTAGCACCAGGGCTAACCGAGATTAATGTGTGAACACTCACAATTCAGAATAAGGAGTGTTTTTCCTGTTCTTACCAGTCTGCCGGCACTGTGTGAATGCAGCAAAATTCCCAGGATCTCTGATTCAGTTTGACAAGACGGAAGAATTGTCTTCACTCGGCTGCTCAAAATTATGGTTTAAACAACATGAAGTGAAAACTTCATTTAAACAATTTGTACTTCCAGGAAAAAAAAGAAATAAAAAAAGTTTTTATGACCATTTTACTTTTTTGTTTGTTTTCCAGTTATCCTGGAGCTGTCCCACCACCAGCTTTTTGACTTTCTCTCAGCGGACATTTTTGACTTGTCAAAGCATGAAAAGCACAGGTGCGATGAATGCCACTGGTGATTGATTACACCTGGGGTTTTCATGCTCTGAAAAAGCAGCATGGCTTCTGTGAACAATGTCTAGTGTTTACTTTAAATGTACACATGCATTTCTTCATGTCACTGTGTATTTACTTTTTTTTCCAGAATACTCAGTTTTGTCACTTTTGTGAAATGGTGAAAAGTTTCACGAATATGAAAATGGGTTTTAAATTTTCTTGAGGTTCATAATTACAAATCAGGCAAAACAGAGAATCAACCACTAAATATCAGCATTCATGTTTCCCTTAACCTCCAAATGTCCTTGGGGCTACAGTTGGACCAGATACACAAAAACCAGGATTCAGTAGGGGGAACCTTATTTTTGCACAGGCTACACCTTGCTGTCAGTCTCTCCATCTTCATAACCAACTGATTGTCATTCCCTCGCGTCTCATGAACACACACACCTCAGCCATAATAATGACTAACCTCCCTCTAAAATTGCCTGCAACACCCCTCCATCACCATGGCACCCAAAGCTCGGAGCTTAATTTTAGCAAAGTGGGTCACAACAGGTCAACAAAACAAAGATGCTTTCAGTGGCAGATTCAAAAGTTGCACGCCAGCATTATAGTACCGCAGCATCATCATCACAGCCTTCTCTGCAGCTCTCTGTGCAACTGCAAACTTGTGCCATTTTGATATTTACAATAATTGGTGGTTTAGAATTCAGCTGAAAAATGGCTGCGACCGTGCGCCATACTCTCACAATTACTCACTAAAATCGTGAATCAAATCCAGTGTGAACTCAGTCTACGTCTTAAGTGCTTCCTGAAATTCCAGTTCTGTGGACGTATAATAATTGTGTTTCTGAAACAGTATTTAAGAGGCTGAGACGAACACTGCTATTAACTGTCAAACCTTACTTCCCCGGATTGACTGGTTTAGTTGTCAGATTTATAAATGATGCCCCTCAAACTCTTCACCTCTACCAACATCCCTTCCAAACTGGACATTCAAAGACGGGGACAAGCCTTCGTATTGGCATTTCAGCTTGAGAGCTGCTCGTTGGGTGTTCCTTTGTTTTTCTGTGTTCTTATCTATAATCTGTGTGAATATGCATGCCACAAGAAATTGGTTGCACTCTCTGCTTGTCACAACCTGTACCGTCAATCACTGTCGAGCGTGGCGTGACTTATCGATACAAGCTGCTTGTTTTTCTCCTCAGACTCGACAGGTCACGTATTAACCCCCCGACTGGGTAAAAGCCATCTTGCGGAGCAGAGCAAGGCAAGAAATGACCCTTCTTTTTCAGAGGGAGAGTATCATCTCTCTATGTTTGCCTCCTGTATACCCACACAAACACACACTGAAACACATGGCTGATTCGGGACTGCTGTTCTGCCAGCAACATCATCACTCTCCTTCCCACCCTTGTCTCCATGGAGACAAGCTTCCAGAGCCGGCTGGTTCCAGACCGTTGTGAATCAGCACAGACTAAAAAGGGAAGGGGAGGGGGGGGGGGTCTCTTTGTGTTTAAACATGACTAAAAGAACACTGTGAGCTCCATGTTATCTCAGTCCCCATACTGAGGTGATCAAAGCGTCCGACCGTCCGTGCGTGCAGATGTGAAAAGGAGCCGAGAATATTCTGATAAAGATGTGTGAATTTCAGGTTTGTGTTGCCGTCAGTGTGATCGGCAGTACTGACACGGCACAGGTGCCAGCATGTCTTCAGCTAACACACCCGTATAATTTTGATCTGGTGGTGTTTTCAAGCACATCAAATGTAATTTCCCCTTTAATTCATTCACCACAACATATGAGACAATGTCATAAAATGCAGGGAGTGAGCATGTCTGTGAGCATGGCGTTATTGACAGGATTTGCACATTTTACCTATTTCACAACTCTATCAAATAAACTTGACATGTTTTTATGACGTCAAAGTCAATCACTTGCTTGCATCTGCTGTTATTCTTTATCATGGGGCAAAGGGCTTGAAAGGTTTTCATGGACTTCCCATTAAAAACAACAGGAACATCCTGTACATATTCTGCATTCAAATAATGACTGATTGAGTGAGTTAGCTGACTGGTATTAGTTTGCCTGGCTGATTTTGGATTCTGTATTTTGCCTATAGCATTTAGCATCATCATCTTCAAAAGCATTGAGCATTTTCAAGGACAGCAGACAAACAAAACCCACCTGAAGACCTGCTTTGTGGCTGATGTTCTCAGAGGCTGCAATGACTAGAAGAGGATGGCCGGCCCATATATTTTAGGAACAGGATGCCCAATTAGCACTACTTAGAAAGACAGATGGAGCAGAAAAGCAGGTAGGGTAAGGTCATGAGTAGGCAGAGAGCAGAGGAGAGTGGAGAAAGAGGATGGGTCTGCTAAAAATGCCTCTCTCCAGGTTGTTGAGTCAAGGAAATGTCTTCCTGCCGTGTGTCAGGGGTGCAGAAAGACAACCAGAATCAGCTCTAAGCCTCCATGATAAATGCACTAACAGCTGGACGCTTCCACTGTCAGGACAATGTCGGAAGTGTTTAGCAAAGTTGGTTTCAGACCGGATGCAATGGATCTGCCGGAGTGTGCGTGTGTGTGTGTGTGTGTGTGTGTGTGTGTGTGTGCTTTGTGAAGTTCACTGAGAGGAGCAACGGAAGAGAAAGCTTTCATCAGCTTAACACCTTCACCTTAACTAGAAGTCTGAATGGGTACTCTGTGTTCATCACATTTATAGACACACACACAAGCATGCATACAGTACACAGATGCATAAAAATAAACGCACCCGCGCACGAAGCATGCGTTCATGCCATACCGCGTGTGTGTACAATTACAGAGGAAGTGAACCTTATTAAAGGTCAGAGGACACAGAGAGATTCCTGGGAGTGAGCTCAATGCAATGCAGGGGCACAGAAAAAAAAAAAAAAAGCGTGGTAAAATTTATGGAGGGAGCAACCAAAGCCGGCTGTTTCCACTCCTGTCAACATTCTGGACATTTAAGTTTTACTGTGAGCGTCTGTGGTGCATCAGACTTTCATTGGTGTGTGTAAGCGAGCAGGAAACGACCACAGCCACATCAGCTCAAATTTGCCCAGATGACACTGACAGTTTTTTTTTTTTCCTCCCCCCAAAACCACCAACTAATAACTTTGTTTTTCTGTGGTCTTTGAAGGTCACATAGATCTCCTCCTGGTCACCTCAGCACAAACAGAGGTAGTGATCACATCTTTGTCATAACGTCCAAGTGCTGTTTACGTGGTCCCAGTGATGGAAGGACAACTGCTCCCAAAGCTTTCATAATTTGTACACGCAAGGCCGGGCATATTCTTGGGGTCAGTGACAGCCGATGGTCAGGAGTGATGGCTGCTGGGCTCAGAGTCATGCCGATTAGAGAGCTGGAGTAGAGAGCACTTTTCTGGAGACGCTGGGGCTGCAAATGATTGTTTTCTAGATTTGCAGGAATTGTGGGTTTCTCATAATTGGTCTCAGGCAGGTCTAGGCGCAGATCTGGTGAGAGCTGTCAACAAACAAAAAAGAAAAACAAGCTGCCCATCCACAAGCTGTCATCATTACTGCAGGATGAAAAACAGGTCGAACAAAGCCACAAAGCCTAATGTGAACAGAGCCAAGCCCGAATGATTAAAGGAGATTGCGCTCCTCTTGACGTAACCGAAGCAAGCAGAGACGAAACAGATCACAAGTGGCATACTACAGCGAGCAATGCAATGTGAAATGCCAAACCTCTGAATGGCCTGAAGGCAGGTACGTTTTTGTGCCCCATTAACTGTGAAGTTCCTCTTCAAACGACCAGGGCAAAACATCAGTGGCTTTCGCCGCCGGCTCTCTCTCTGCCTTGAGAACGGGATGCAAATGCTCGCACATACAAAGCGGACACGTGTGCAGACATACACGCATGCACACATACATACATCGACCTGTGAGTGCCAAAGACACGGACAGACTGTAATTGTTAGTAGGAATCGAGCAAACAAATGATGTCATTATCTCAAAGCACACTAGCTTGAATATTATTACCATATCAGTGGGAGGCACTTGGCATTCTTGCCTTTCGTAGCTACGGGCTCACAAGTGAGACAGAGAAAGAGATTGTTCTGAGTTATTCTCATACATCTGGCATTTTCACTGTCATACGTGCAAAGTCACAGCGAGAGAGTCACTCACACTTTTTGGGTATTTGTGTCATGAAACGGCGTCAGGAATACCTCTGTGCTTTTCTAGAGAAGGCAATCCCTCAGGGCTCTCCTCTGTGCCGCTAATGTTTTTTTTTTTTTTTTTTTTTTAAAGCATCAGTGTACAGGAGGCATACAAATGATCATGCAGAAACATGATGAGAGCAGGAGGGAGGCTGTAATACGGGGTCCCCATGGCAACCACACAAAACGGCATGCACTCACCATGGCAACAGAGCTGGCGAGGGAATATAGCGGAGACGGCGTTGGAGCTGGTGCTGGCCTCTGGCTGTTTGAAGGGATGCATGCATGCCAGCAGCGCAGCATCAGCGAGTAATTGACTCACACTGAAACACAAACACCAACATATTAGTTCTGTGAATAAAAGCTTGTGCTGACATGCAAAACGACTCTATAGTGGACCTTGAAACTGAAGCTGCGTTGACGGGGTGCCAGAAACATGACTCAAAATGAAGGATAATGTGAGCTGGATGAAACTCACATGTTCACCAGAACTGTACATGTGATAGGAGAGTGAGAGTGAGATGAGAAGATTGACACCACGACCATAGATGTCTGTCAAATATGAAGCTACAGCCAGCAGCTGATAAGCTTAGCACAAAGAGTTGGTTGAAACAGGTGCAAACCTGTCAGCATTGGTATTTTCCAGTGCCCCACCCTGAGCTGTCCCAACACCCTTACCCCTGTCCACATACCCCTTACATTTAAACAAGGATGCACAGAGTGAATCCTAAAATCAACCTTTAAAATATCAGAGCAAGACGGATCAGGTTAACTAGTTCCTACATGAAGTGGATAGTTTAAATATGTTTTACAGGAAGGGTACACATCACTTACACATTATGCTTCAGCTGTGATTTTGAGAGAAGCTACTGGCAAGAGAAATAATTGGTAGGAGAGGGTGATTCCGAAAATGGATGGCAGAGATAGTTTAAATGCACTCATCGATGGACCGTGTTTCCGCCAAGTAGCAACCGGCCTGAAAAATGAATGTGGAAGTGCTAAAAACTGCAGTTCCCCAAATGGCCACTTCAGGCTGGCTCCAAAAGCGAGTAAATTCTCGTAGACTCCGATATGAAATTCGCCATTTCTTTACAGAAATGAACATGTTTACGGTACGAATCCTCTTTCATGATAACTGTACGAGGGTTTACATTTACATAACTCACTCATTTGAATTATATTAAGTCTTAAATTGTGCACAATTATGAGCACGGCCCCTTTGATTGGCAGCTAGCCACTAAGTACCAGCAACCGGGCTTCACTCAGCCCCTTTTCAAAGGAGAGTAGTGCAGAAGCAGAACTCCACACAGCCGTCACTCTGTTCCTATACAGTAGAGCTATGTCATGACATACAGTGCAGTAGGCCTTGGCTAATAGAGCCGCAGACGGCTTACCTGGAATGACAAATAGCCCGATACAACTGCTGATGCTTCAAGGCCACAGTCGGCTGTACTGTAAACGGTTTCGCTGCCAGACAAGGAGAAACCCCCAGAACATACATCATCGTTCTGCTACTGCTGCTGATGCTCCTGGTTTCACGCCGGGACATTGCAACTTCATTTTCACACAGTGGTTTTAAAAATACCACTCAGTACAAGCTTTAGCACCTATGGACACCCATCAAGAAATAATCTTTAAATAAAAACAAGCTAACGTACTCCTGAAGCTCCAAAAATCCAAATCATCGCCCCCCAAATGAGGCGTGATAATGCTGCACATTAAGCGGGCATTTCACCAAAAAGAATCTGCCTAATGAGGTTGGTTGTCAGTGAAGTTTTTTTTTTTTTTTTCTTTTAATCAGTGCTTTAATTAAACACCGAAACACAAAGAGACGCACAGATATTAATCACTCCGGTTTAAGCTGCTTTTCAATTCAGCAGCCATTAAAAGTTGCACCGCTTGACTGGGTTCGACGTCAGCTGAGGGTGGAAGGAACTGTGTCACGGTGAACTCAGGAGACCTTTCAGTCAAAAAAGAAAAAAAAAAAAAAAAAAAAACTTTCTTGAGTGTCTCTGGGAGCTCAGATGAGATTTCAAGTGCAACACATGCGAGATGAAAAATCCAGGCTGCTCAAAGGATAAATTTGTCCTTTGTGTTTCATGGAATAGTTGGCAAACCATATGCTTTTGAAATTCTTTGACTTGAAGATGTGCATAATTTCTCTACATTGATATTCAGCCACCCTGGAGCGAGACTGTCTGCCGGAGCTGTCTGCTCAGTGGAATAATCGGAGAGGGAGGGTGTGGCAGAGGGCTCGCTGGCAATAACAAGAGCGCAGACCTGACTCCATGTCTCCATCTAGTGATGAAAGGAAACTTGACAGTAGCAGGTGGATTTTTTTCCATCATGGTCACGTTGCTTTAAAGGATAATTCTCAAATCTGTCACAGCAGGATTTTATCTTGTATTTTCCCATTCCAGTTAAAGTCTAAATTCTGCAATCCTTTACATGCCCATTAAACCCATAGTACATTTTGGTGATTCAATATTTTCTCTAATATCTACATCATTTTCCTGAAACACAAACGTTCTCATGCAGAAGACTAGTTTCTGCCTGACAGCATAAAAAGGCAGAACCATCCAACATCAACCCGAAAAGCAACAATCAAGAAATAAAAATCAGACCCCATCGCTCATACGTTGTGAGCGAACAGTCTCCTCACCCCAATGAACCCACGCTCTATCTCAGCACAAGAGTGTCATCATGTGGTGAAAAGTGGGATGACAGTGTCGTGATTCCCTGTAAACACGTGATGATGGTGTCTGGGGGGTAGCATCTGATGTATTATCCCATTAAAGCTGTTAGAATAAATGACTCTAATTGTACATTTGTAGCAAGTTTTCACATGACGGGCTCATCTGAAGTGTTAGAATTGGCATTGGCTGGATGGAACGTTGGGGATAGTGGCAGCACGTTAAAGAACTCATTTGCATGGATTGCATTAGAGTGCCATAGTTGATAATTAGTGATAAAGCATACGGCTAATATGACAAAGATCAGTCATGCAGAGAACAACGCACACTGTTGAATGGATGCCTCCTGTGTGACATAAATAATTCAGTCAGCAAGTTGATTTATTCCACAGATCAAATATGATTCATTACATTTCATCAGAGAGCTGCCCATGCAACAACTCCCTCATCACACCCATATAGTATTAGATCACTCTAGAAAATACATACACACAGAGGACAGACTCATCTCAGTGGTCATATATTATCAATATTATTATGCACAAAATATAAAATTAGCATCTGTCTTTGACATCAATACATAGTGGCTGCGATATTACTTCTCTTGGACAAAAGATTTTCACATTTATACACACAAAGTAGTTACTATGCAGTGCACAGTCTCCGTAAATCCTTCTCGCCATGACATTGCATAATAAATATAACCTGTCTTTTAAGACTCGTTATGATTCAGACACATGTGCTGCCAGAGAAAGGACAGCTTAAAACAAATAAGTAAAACCTGGAGGAGTGTGTGCAATGTGAGAGCGTGAAATGATGAAAGAAACGAACGGGTGTGAGACATGAACTCCTCGAAGGGCTACCGTGTGCGTGCACTCGTGTCTGTAATGTGATTACGTCATTAACAGACCCTGAGATCTAACCCATATCCTGCCAAACAGCCGCGTCTGTCACCAACAGTGTGCTTGCAGAGTCTCAAACGGGCCAAACCGATCAGCTCGCAAGAAATTTGGCTTTCCAGTCGCTGTCGGTCAGGCCGACTGCTTTGTTGAAACATCTGAGGCAGGAAAGGATTGAGCCCCGCTGCTTCAAGGCAACGCTGCCAACATAAAGCAATAACAGCTGTGGCATAAAATCGTGATAGAGGAGCTTATCTCGTTTATGGATTCTTTAGTCATACATTCTGAAGTTGTAATCGTGACCTTTGCACCTCCTCGTGGAGTTACATACAACCGTCTAGCAGGTGCTGTTTTCCTGTTTCTCCTCCTATTGTGTCAGTGAAAAACAAGAGTGGATGGCCTGAAGTCCAGAACAAAAAGTCTCAGTATGCTCTCTGTTATCTGTTTTCCATGTCACACGTATCATCTCTCACCACTCACTAGGTCTAAGCTGCTGGTTACACTGCAGCCACTTCAGAAGTAGAGTGGCAGTACATGACAGCAGGTTATATGAAACTATTTCACACAGCTAGAAGATGGATCCGTGTGGAGAGCGTGCGTGGGATCTCAGCTGATTTGTGTGCTTCAGCATCGGCTCTGTTTCAAAGAGAAAACCCACTTTATCTGTCCTCCGCTGTTTTTAAGATGCACTGTGAGGAAAGCTCTGACCTGTTTGGTTTTCAAAGGGAACCCCCTCGGAGGTGGAGGTCTAACTCGTCTGCCTTGAGCGATGACGCCCGTTTCACACGACGACGGCGGCCATCAGGAAAGCAATGACGCAAATGTCTCCCACTTTGTGCTTCACACCTCTTCATCAATCAGCCTTGCTATCGGGCTCAGTTCAGGTTGGGTCAGCCCAACACCACTTCAGGGAGCAGTGACGCAGCCTTCAGATTATCTGTACAAGTATCGTTTTGTCTCCATCGTTCATCGCCTTTCAATGTTTTTTTGCTCCTCTGCTTTGGTTGCTCTTCTTCCTGCTTCCTCTCTCGGTCCTCCTTCGCCTCTGTTTTTCTTTCCTCACTGAGCTCTCTCTCTCTCTCAGTGTTGCAAGAGGAAGTTGGTTGCCATGTTGATATCGTTATTTGAAGCTCTGAGGGCCTCGAGGGCATCAATCCTGGAAAAGCCCATTTCCACCAACCTTGCAACCTGTGCGACAAAACACAAACAAAAAAAAACATCAGCTGGAGACATCAGCTAAGACAGCGTGGGAAAAAAACCTGCAAAGGACACAGAATAAAAGCACGTCTGTATATATAGACTCAGACACTCAGAGGCCAATACCCACCTGCTCCTCTGCCACTGGAGAGTTGTCCAACAGTGGCGGCTGTGTGGATGGGGGTGTCTGAGCCTGGGGCCGGGGCTGCATTGGAGGACGGTTCTGTCCTCTGTGTCTCAGGGAAGGGAACAACCTGGTCCACTGTAACAACCCTGACTGCACACACACACGGAGGCAGAATCAAGTACTTTGTTCATATGTAGAGATCATACAGTACAGTTAAAGTGAAGTCAGTTCAGACACTGTGTGTGTGCTTAAAAGTCTGTGCTTCAGTGCAGCGTTAATTCTGTGTGTGGTCATGTACCTGTGCCTGGTGTCTGGTGTTCCTCCTGGCCTCGTTGTATTGGGCCAACAGCAGCTGTTGGTCCAGCAGGTCCATCCTTTGCTGCCTCTGGATGTCCAGAGTGGCGCCCATCCCCAGCGGCGTCTCGCTGCTTGGCTGGGAGCCTTGATGACCACAGATGTTAATGACACATTAATAGAAAATCTCTGTGCATCAATAGGCAAAGTGTAACACAGGGTGACAGGAAAAAGAAAAAGCCTGTTTTTAAAAAAGAAGTTTCAAGTTATGCAACTGTTGCTTGTGAATAGAATAAATCCTGCACTGAACGTCTCTTCGATTGCTGATCGCCAGGCTGACAGGGCAGTGATTTGCTGCCCCCTGTAGTTTAAAGTTTTACGCCTGTTTCACCCCTGACCACACCCAGTATCACTGATAGGTATGGTTGGGTGTGGATGTGCTCTGTTGGACCTGTAAGCACACCCATCACTGTTGCATCAAGGTGAAAAGTTTAACCACTGGATGTGAGCAAAGACAAGACTTTCAGCAGGTGTTAAGTTAGTCTTTAAATGAGAGGACAGGCAGTACACAAGAGATTTAAGAGCTAGTTAAGGCAGAACATTTAATGAAACAACCTGTAAAGTTAGAGTTTTGAGAGAAAAACGTAGTGTATGCATAAATGTGAGAAAGCACATCTTCAGTCAGTCAGAAACCACTTTTATTAATGTACACCGCAAGTTTTCATACCACTGTTTAATGATTACATCAGTGACCCACAAATCACCTCTTTGGCTTATACTGAACAGTCTGTCAAAGGTTTTTCTTCTTCTGTTTTTTGCAGTTTTCCAATAATATTCTTTCCACTAATATTGAGTCTTATTTCAGCTGAATTGTATTGCATTGAAATTGGCCACAACAGTCTCGCAGACTGAATCTAAAAATATTATTCTTCCTCAACTAGACAGAGAGAGACAACAGCTCCCTGTCTGTCTGCAACACTGGTCACTGTGCAAAGGACGTGAACAGCATTTGTGTTTGTGATCACTAACGGTTGGACTCACTTGAGAAGAGAGGCTCCAGAATAAACCGTCCAATACGAGACACCCAGGTGGGCACAAAGAGGAGCTTCTGTAACCAGAGAACGTTGGCGTGGTACAGTCCGCCTGAGATCTGAAAGGCAAGATGTATTATTGACATCAAAAGCCATGTATTAACAATAATAACAAACTTCACTTGTACAGCACCTTTCATACGAGAAATTCAGCTAAAAGTGCAGAAAATACATTCAAGTGGCTGCATCCAAGTCATGGGAAATAAACAGGACTGATGTTGTTGATGATGATGATGATGATTTCCTCATATTATCAAACGCATTTCTCCTTTTGTTTCAGGGCTGACTAGTAGGATTTCAGTTTTGTCCTTGTTTAACTTTAAGAAGTGATCTCTCATTATTTATCTACTGAGCAACAGTTAGTAATGGAGTGAGCATTACAATGAAGGAAACTTCCTGTTAGTTCACAGTGCCAGCCGACAGAGAATTGACACCAAACTGTGCAATACATTACACTTCCTGCATCTACTGTACATGACAAGAAGAATTTGGCTTCTCACCAGTCCACTGAGTGCAAGGAGCCACATGAAGGGGCTGGAAGTCAACAGCTGCACCACAAGAGGAGGAGAGAGGAAGACAGAAACAGTGAAGATCAGACTAGGTGCACAGCAAGTATTCTGAAGAATTCATAAACAGTAGAAGAGACACATAGAGCCACGCTAACAGAGCGCAGGCTAACCTGCAAGCCTACTATGTAGACCAGAGACTTGTTGGTGATGTGGATGTGGCCCAGGACCTGGGTGACCGGCATCCTGGGGATCAACAGGTAGAAAGGCACAAACAGAGAGAAGACTGGAGCGAGCCTGCGAGACAAGAAAGGGAAAAGAGGAATGTAAACATCAACACTGCAAACCTGAATTTCTAACTTGTCAGTGTAATCAAAGCTTTGCTTTATGCAGCTTCATACAAATCAGTGTAACAGCGATTCACCAGACATTAACAAGGGCTTTAAGAACGAGTTACTTCACCATCTAACTGAATAATAACTCACAATCTCAAAACTGTCGGGCCATTTTTATTACCCTCCTTTTGTGGAGGTGGGTTGTACGCTGCTGTCACAGTCCACCACCATCTAAATACCGTACACCCAAATATAATGCAGGGAGGGGATTAAGAAATTAAAAAATGAATACAGTACAAGGCTTACATGGTGATATGTGGGATGAAAAATGAAGATTTTCCACTTCAGTGATGCTCAGTTTGAACTTTAACACATCATAAACCAAACTAAATACCAGGGTATTCATATTTTTATTGCAGCATCCTCAGTGGCTACGAAACTGTCAAAAAAGCTGTTCCCCTTTCAGAGGTGCAGCACCTGCATTACTGAGCTCAAGTGACTAAGCTACTCACAGTCCTGCGGGCAGTTCCTCCACCTCATAGTCAAAGAGAAACTGGAAAGCCTGGGCCAGCAGGAAGTCCATCAGCGCAGAGAGACACCAAGTACCCAACAGGAAGGACTGAAATAAAGAAGAGAACCTTATCATACCTGACACTTATCATAACCCTGCATTTTCACAAACACAACATCACTGCCGAATGTCAATTATACAGCAAGGTAGTGAGAAGTGCTTTGTGACGGATGAGGAAGTTGTCTCTTCTTCCCTAAAAGATGTAGCTACAACACAGATGAAACAACAATCTGGTCATCGATCAGAATCAATGATCAGACTTTTAAAGCTTGTAAAAAACATTGTAACATTGTAAGAAAGTAACAGGAGGTTAAGTAATACACCAAGAAAAACCTGGCATCACAGAACATGTCAGATGTGTGACAGTAGCAAAGAATATCAGCAAGTTTATTACATTTGTACTCTGTGTATCCATCTCTGTATTCATCTTTCAGCGGTTTTGGTACTTACAGCAAACTTCCTGGTTCCAAACCTCCTCTCAAAGATACGGAAGTTGTAGATGAGCAGGCTGCTACAGAAGGCGTCCTTCACGTCTAGACAGACCAGTCTGCCACACAAGAACCTCCACATCTGCAGCACGGAGGAGGGCAAGGTTATACAAACATACACCTAACGCACAGCAAGATAGACATAAGTATGACTTCATAGACACGAAGAAGTCCTGAACTGCAATGCCAAATTGGATTTAAAACAGGTTACGTGGGTGACGTGATGATAACAGAGTCAGTGTCTACAGTAGACGCCAGCACGCCTCCAGTTTGGAGGGGCAGAAGAAGTACAGTATAGGAAGCTATGCTAGACTTGGAGCAGCAGCAAAATGTATTTTACCCACCTAAAAAGGGCCCTTCTAAAACATCACTATCAGTTTAAGCGTGTGCCATGTTTGGAATATTTTCATCGCTTCACCTTGTGTCAGACAGCCCTTTCTGATGGGGACTGAAGCTCTGAAACATTGCTGTCTCCAAAGCTACAGTCCAAACCAGACTCCTTTAACAAAAACAGTCATTTTACCCCGTAGAACGCGGGAGTTTCTGGTCCATCGCTGCCTTGATCAGTTAGTTTGTTTGGGTTTTTGTGAGCCTTCAGTGAATCCGAACTAAGCCTTTAAAAGACAGAAGTCCCACAATAACACAAACCAACCAACCGATCAAGGCAGAGGTGGACCGGAAACTCCCACCTTCTGCAAGATAAAATGAGTGTTTTTGTCACAGGAGTCTGGTTTGGTCTGCTGCTTCTCCAAACCGGGGGCGTGCCACCCACCTCCTACTGTAGGTAATACACTGACTCTTGATAAGCACCTCGGACAAACCCACTTCAAATAATCCTAACTATCCCTTTAATGTGCTTACTCTCTCCAAAGGAAACAATGTGTGTCTGCGAGTGTTTACAACAAAAGTAGAAAAGCGTGGCACCCAGAGACACATCTGGAGATACTGGGTGTTGGGTTTCGCCCCTCACCTCTGTGTCTCACTCACTGACACACTGACAGATGGGACGCATACCTGGTGCTGCTGTGTGACAGCCTGGAGGTTGTACACGAACAGTTCCTGGTACTGTGGCAGCAGGGTGAGCATCACAGTCAGCCCATTGAGCACCAGCAGGAGGCCTTTAGACAGAGGAGCCTTGTCTGTGTACACACACACACACACACACACACACACACACACACACACACAACATAGTTGGAAGTGGCACTGTCGCCTTTTCCAATCAGCAGCTTCGCATATTTTCAGGTGTATCGGGAAAGAGGTGTGTCGATGGAAGAAGCGGCTAATGTTAACACAAGTTTAGCTAGTTATTCAGAAGATGTCCTTTCACCAAATTTCGATTATTTTTAACGATGACACCTCAACCGAATCAACCGACTAAGCGAAAAAGCAAAATGTAACGTTAGGTTGTTAATTACTACAGCTAAACGCAGCTGTGACTGGTTGATACTGCCTCGAGTAAATGAATGACAGCGGAATGCTAGGAGCGGTTAGCTAAGCTAGCCGTTACCGTTGAAGCTAACGGGGGAGGCTGCGACAGGGCTGCGACTGGCCGGCTGTCGTTTCACGGCGGATCCGCGATACTTACAGAGGCCCCGAGAGCCGGTGGTGGTAAACATGGTGTCCAGGTGAGTTATGGAATCCAGACGACGGCCGATGATCCCAAGGCGGCGCAAAAGTAACACTAAAACACCGAAATAAAGTTGGAGAGAGGATCCATGCTGTGAATACAAGGAGAAAGAGACAGGGGAAAGGGAATCTCCTACAGAAGCCCGAAATGCCCAAAAGGTGCTCTTCCGCAGTCAGCTGAAACTAGGAGGAGACTGACCTGCTGAGGGCGCTGTCGCTCCATGTTGACGGCGCATAAGGCTCATGGACATTTTTACTGATAACCTTACCTGCACGACGTATTTCCACGGAAGGTCTTTAAAACTGAGGAAACAACAAAAAATGTAGTATATGAATAAGTTATTTAGGTATGTATCTGAATAATATAACAATGTCATTTTTTGTTGTTTTTAAGAGTTTAATTTATCAAATTTATTTTACAAACGAAAATACTTGTAAAATCTTTTATTGCCAAAAATTGACAAAGAAAATTCATTCTACCACTACTGCAGCTGCTGATAATAATAATAATAATAATAATAATAATAATAATAATAATAATAATAATAATAATAATAATAATGTATATATAAGCAAACCTGTAAAAATGTTTTATGACAGATCATGGGCCCTGTACAGCACAGCGTAGTGCATGCCTTGTGGCCACCAAGCAGTCCGTAACCCCACGTTTGAGCCACTGATCTACCCCTGCAGCTGGGATTTTGTGTCTTGCTCACAGACATTTCAGCAGGGATGCTGTAGATGCCAGATGATCCTCCAGATGAAGGTCAGTCTCCTTACCCATGATACCACCCTGCTGTTCTCTTATGCACCTCAGATGCGGCACATCCAGGCCCTGAAGCACTGGTCCTTAGCCTTTGCTTTTATGTATGACTATTTGCTCAGAATGTAATATGTGTTTATGTGTTGGATATGCATAGAAGTGGTAGACAGGGAGTGTTTCATGTCTTCAAAGCCATGTGGTCAGCTTTCTGACAGAGTGGTAACAGTGTTAATTATGCTTGGGGCCTTGAGCAGGATGTGGCTGCACAAAGTCCAGATTAATGACTTTTTCTTATGGTCCTCTGGCCTCATGTATACAGTGTCATATCTTGTCAAGGTCCAGACTTCCTTTGCAGGGGCCCTGCTTTGTCTTACACCACAGGCTGCCAGTTTCATTCACATCAAACCGTGTGTATACCTTCATCCCTGGCTGTGATTGCGCCTGGGCCAATTGATCCAATGCTTATGTTACGTCCAAGTACATTTGAAAAGATATGGCGAACAGCTGTCTAATAGTGTTGCATTTCCCCATCATCCACAGATGCAGTTGCGTGTTAGTTCCCATTGGTTAGTTCCCACCCATTAGCTCTATTTGGCCGCCTGTGGTCAGATGTGACTGCAAAGCAGAGCTCAGGAACAGCTTGCTAATTGTGTTTCAGACCTTCTCTGTCACTGATGTAGGAGTGAGGTCTAAAAAGGTTGCTTTGCCCCTGTTCTCAATCAAAGATAATCAGATTAAACAGTGCAGAGATGTGTGTATGTGTCTCTGTGTGTGTTTGTGTGTGCTTACCAATAAAGAGACTCCAGATTTGGAGACAGCCTTGACTCCTGCTGTTTGCTTTGTTCATTAAGAGGAGATGAGCAGATGGTTTGCTGGTCTGTTGTGCAGTACACACATGCGGGCCCACACACACACACACGCGCAAATACACATACACACATGCTCGATCCTGTCACCTTAGCTTTATCCTCCATTTATCTTTTCCATTACACATCTCTCGGCAGGACAATGCTACTCGGTGAATTGTGAGGGATTGGTGTGTGTGTGTGTGTGCTAGAGAGAGAGAGAGAGAGAGAGAGATACAAGCGAGCATGAAAGAGGAGAGCGGTGCTGAATGAAGTCACAAACCTTTTTAGTAAAGACAAGCCTCTGAGGTGGTCATCTGAAAAGCTGATGACTCATTCACACATTCATTTCTGTGAATCATTGCTATTCACTTGTCAGCCACTCTGTATTCAGGAAGAATTGCTTGTAACAGAGGTATTGTTTTAGTTCTGCATCACAGCTTATCTGCCTCTGTCCAGGAAATGGCACACTGCACATTCAGACAAGGTTGCATGAGAAAAATCTGGCCTACAATGCAAAAGATTTTTTCTTGGCACAACAAAAAGGTTTAGAACAATGTGAAATATATTACTTAGGACTTGAAGACTTAATATTTCTTGCCAATTTGGATCTTGAGCATCTAGTGTATGTCCTAGAAGAAATTATCAGCTTCAAACATTTCTAAACAATCAATGTTCAGCAGGATTTGTGATCTCTTGTGACTCATTACATAATTTATAACACATTCAACCCGTAGCGCTCTCCATCAGTCCAGGAACACTTGGTGTGGTTTTGCACGTCTCCAGCCACACACACACTTTGCTGTCACTGGCCCAGAACACTCCTGACTTCAATTTATGATGCTTTCAAATATCTCTCACACGTGTGCACAAATATATTTTTCAAATCCTAAATTACAAGTTGAGCTACAGTTGATTTACACCAGCGGACATTTGCAGGGCTTCAATCCAAAGCGAGTCAGAAAATGTGATTCATTAGTTTAATTAGATCCTGCAATACTAACATTTGGCAGGCAAAGATAATAAAAGAGCCACAAATTTTCACACAGCGAGAATGATGGTTCTTTTTTTAAACACAATTCTTTGTCTGTTTCTTGCCGTATCTTTCTACAAATTTACCCCAAAATGCACTCTGGTGCACCCTGCCCCTCACTGTCTATCCGGAGAGGGGGGAGCAACCACAGGGAGAGAGTGCATCGTCATCATGTTTCACTAAAGGACAGCTTACACGTGACCCTGCCCACCATCTTTCTGTCTGTCTGTCAATACATACGTGTATGTTTTTGGAGATGGAGCAAGAATCAATGTGGCATCACTCCCTACGCCCTCACATTCAGTGTGTATAGACTTGCAAGCACCTGGACCTTTTCTCTCTTCCACACACACATACACACACACAATAAATCTCAAGGTATTACTGAACGCAGAACTGCTTTGTTTGTTACAGAAAAGAAAACCGAACTAAACAATAACATCAATCCACATTTCAGATAGGTGCAGCGCGTTTCAGAGAAATCAATAAAACTATCTATTTGCATGAAAAACAATTAAATGGACGATGCATTCAGTGGTGAAATAAAGAAAGGGGCACAATTTAATAAAAAGGATTTGTATTGTTTGTATTGTCAAACTGCACTACTGCATAACATACACAATACAAGTCATGTACTGACTGTACAACATGCCGTTACGATTTTCTGATAATAATAACAAAAAATGATGACTATATATGTACACAACTCTGTAACAAGTTCTATTCATCACTTGTGTCCAGATAAACAGCACTGACGAGAAAACAAAACAACTATGGTCATCTTCATCTAGAAATCTAAAAACCTTGATTGAAAGAAACACAGTCAAACACATCATCAGCAGAAAGTACTGTTCCCACTACGGGCGGGATTGGGTGATAAATGCAATAAATTAAACAAGAGAACAATGGGAAAGTTCAAATGTCACCCTTGAAACGTCGGGGAGTCCTCCTGACGAGGTGGAGATCTGAGATGCCACCGCGCGACCGAGCATGCCTGTCGATTGTATTTCTCATAAAGGGAGGGATCTTCATCGCTCTATTTCATCTATCCATTCATCCGTCCATCCATCCATCCTTCCACCTCGCCTTCAGTACATCCCAGTGGTCTGCAGAAACACCCTGCCCTCTGAAATCCACACAGAAATGCAGATGAATAAAACAAAAGGGAAACTCTAAACATCTGAAGTCTTCATTTAAATACATCCAGACAGATTCTTTACCACAGTGACCGCAGCAGTAGGAGGAAAGATGCTGCATGCTATTAACGTATTCATATAAATATTGAACAAGGTCTTCTCCAACCTTGACCGAATCATTAATAAAAGATCATTATTAAGTAAGGCTCAGTTGAAAGTGTTTTTTGGCCCCTGATCCCTGTTTTTGGCGATAAAACTTCCTGGCACAAAGGAAGCACATCCTGCCCTACTGTCTGACAGACAATTCCCCTTTAAATGATTTATTACTGGGTGTTAATTATGCAAATGATGTCCAAACAAACTCGTCACGAGGACAATTAAGACAGCCGTTAATTAGTGGCCAGTTCTCTTCTTGCTTCACTGACATTCAATTAAAAATTGCCTTTGAACAAGAGTGCTGTCTGGTACGGCGGTCCTGGCACGACGCGGAGCAGAGGTGGGCTGGAACCACGCACCCATTTGATGAGGCCGGGCTACAGATCACGGCCATTTCTTTTTCTGTCTGTTTAAGATGTTGCATGTGCGATTTTCTCATTAATCTATCCCTGCGAGGACAATAATGTTGGCAAAATAAATATATTAAACGCCTGTCTCCATTAAAATGGTAGCCCCGGTGAACTGCCTCACGCTTCATTTAGTTTTGTTCAATTTCTCAGGAGCGGTCTCCCTGTGAGATCTTTGAAAACCCTTCCAGTAGACTGGTCAGTTAAGCATCAGAAGCAGTGAGTAGGTGAATTAATGAAATCTTTTGTCCTAGCTCAGTTTAAAGGAGCTAAATACATCCCCAGCAGCAGGTATATATCACTGTTTATTTCACCAGCCTCGCACTGAAAAGGCAGTTCAAAGTAAGCAGAACGGCCAGTTTGCCGCTGCTCGTGACTAAAGTGCGTCCGCAAACTTGGTGCAGTGTCCTCGCAAATGTTTTTAGACTCGAACTGAAAAGATCACAGGCTGCATTTCACGGAGCTTCAAAAAGTTTCATGTTTCTGCTTAATGTGAACATTTGTATTTTCTATTCTTAGGTAACAGAGCACACAAAGAAGGGAAAAAAACGGTATTTCAAAGCTCTATAATAAGGCTGTTTGTCTTAATTTCCTTTGAGTTGTCATTTGGAGACGGAACGTTTTCGCAGTGACAGCAGCTTTTCTGCCTTACAACCACAACATTCCCACTGATGGGACCACGAGGCCGTCTTCATATCTAAACACTGAGGAGGCAGTATTTGCTATCTGGACACCTGTACCTTGTACTGTTGTCTTGGTGTCCAGCCTGTTGTCATCGTGGTTGCTCCCGTCCACGTCCTGGGTCACGGACTCTGTGTGAGGAGGGGCTGCTGATGATTGATGGGCTGTAGTTTGGACATTAATTTATAAGGACACTTAATTAGAAGCAAATAAACAGCCAAGGCGACGTAGCACCGAAGGCTCGGTGACATTCAATATGAAAATGAGAATTGCGCAGGTTGTGATACCTTTGAGCTCATTTCTGAGCCAAAGCAGGAACATGATATCTTCCGTTTCTGTGCGTGTACCTGTGTGTGTGCTGGCAGTGTGCAGCAGGGTGTGCTCGGCCTGATCGCGGAGTTTGACCTCCTCCTCCAAGGCCTCCTGTAGTCGCCTCTTATTCCTCTTTTCCTTCTTCAGGCGCTTCTGGATCAGAACTGAGCAGAGAAGAAGAAGAAGAAGAGGAGGAAAGGTTACAGTCAAATTATTCAGACGCTTCTAATATATTTATACTTTGTTTGAATCTATTGTTGTAGGAATTTGTTTATTCTGCTGTATTTCTGCGTGGCCTCCCTGTTTCCTGGATCTTTACATCAAGACGTTTGAAGGACTTTGAAGGTATTGTGAGCTTGAAGCGTTTGTTGTGTCGATAGTAACTCAGAGTTTGTGACAAAACAGAGGCATGAGAGCTGCTCGAAATGATGAAAATCCTGCTTTACTTCCCCCTCAAACACACAGTCACCTGCAGCAGGTCAACAACATCACGTAACTGGCTGATCTGGGTCTAAGTTTTACAGTCACTTTCCATCACAAGCTGCACACGTCTCCCTCTGGTGTGACCTAATCAAACAAATCCTCCCTGATTGGCATTTGCTCTCACTGCGATGTACACAGCAGCTTTTGTGAACACTTGCCAAACTTGATCTAGTTGGTAGTTTACTGCCAAAATCAGTCTAATTCATCTCTATAGATGCTTTGAGGGGTAATATACAGTAGGTGTCCTCGCTTCCTTGTCTGCTTTTCAAGTGATTGGACATCCTGTCAGCTTAGAAGTGGGTTGGACCACCAGGGTTTAGGCGTAAATATCGACGCCATGCCGGTGTTTATGACTACATGAGGGGAAATTTAACACTCTGATAGGTTTGAATAGTAGCTCTATGAGCGTGTGAAGCAACGTTCCAATCAACACTTGCCAACTAGAATAATTTCCAGGGAGAAAATAGAAACAGAAATTAACCTACTGAACCCTGCAACCCGCTGGCAGGTTTTTAAGGCATATTTTATTCTTAAAAAAATGCCAAAATTACTCAATTTATTATGGCCAGTGGCCAATAACCAGGTCCTGTTTCATGGAGGTTGTAAATATTTCACTATGTGTAGCATGTGGAGCCCCCAGTTTGTTTTCTAATGTTGGCAGCACTTGTGGCCACTTGGAAAAATGCAGTAAATACAGATTCTACTTTTCTTCCCCCCAAGACGCTGCATGTGACACCTGATGTGCTGCGGCCTGCCCACCTCTGTTTTTCTGCTCCATGCTAAGCTGTCTCTCCAAGGTCTCCCTGAGCTCCCTCTCTCGGACCAGCTCCATCTTCAGCTCCGTCCTCTCCAGCTGGTCCTGCTTCTCCTGCGCCCGGGCGTTCTCTATGGCAACCCTCAGCAGGCCCTGCTTGGAGACACACAGGCAGACATCAACAGGTTACGCACTGAACAAAGGCCAGGAGAGACGTCCCTTCCTCCGTCCAATCACCTTATCCTTACTTAATATTTCTGTTTGTCTGGCACAAATTTTCAAAGTATTTAACTCAGGTGTGTAATTTCTGCATTTACTCAGAGATGGGAAGGAAGAAAAAGTGGTTTTTGCCATTATATCAGCTTCAGGTGGCATTAAAAACATGCCCCCCTCCCTGTGAAAACCCAGCCAGTGAGAGCTTTCTTGCGTCCATTGTGACTCTGCTGTAACAAAGACATGTAGAATCTGAGAAGCAGGTCAGCACACGCCCATCCCAATTACTGCATATCCTAAATGTCTGCCTTGTTTGCCATTTGCCATTTCAGGAAATCCCAAAGAGTGGCTCATCTCCCTTCCTATTCATCTCAGAGCATAATAATAATAAAGCCCCGCCAGAGCCTCACCTGGATGTTCGTGAGCAGGGTCTCTATGGAGGACAAGCCTTCCGGGAAGATGAAGGGAGTGTGGTGGAGACCTGCTGGGAGCTTCTGTCCTGCAGGGTAAGATACCCTCTCACAGCTCTCCCTGCCTGACGGGGGTTTCTGGTAGACTTGTCTATCACAGCTCTCCCTGGTCGTGTGAGTTGCCAAGGAGCCGGAGTCTGGAGGGCAGAGGGACATTTTGATTTCTCGTCAGTAAGGTTCGTCTGGTTGAATCAGTTTAACACAAAAGGCTTTTAGCTCACATTTGCTGACATTTTCTATATTGTTCTCTTGAAAAGATCAAAACCAACAATGAACTGATCCTACCAAAATGTATTTTCCATAGAGCTCCACTCCTGTCCCTAAAATATCAAATTACTATTAAAAACACATCAATGTGTTTGATGTTGTTTGTTTTAGTCTTTATCTTTTTTTTTTTTTCAAAATGAACATTTTAAAAGCATCTTAACAGTCGCCTGTTTTCCTTGTCTTTTTCTTGCTCTTGTGTCTTTATATTGGTATTATATATACACATTTACATCTTTGTTTATGTGCATTGTATACTCTGTATATTACATTACATTCATCTGGCAGATGCTTTTGTCTGAGGCAACTTACAGTCAGTGAATTCAACATTTCTTTTTTTTTCCTCCCTCCTTTGAAGGACTTTGAAAGTACTCTTTTGACAAGAGCTATGTAAATGAAGTTTACTTCCTGTCTGTCCTTGTGCCGCTGACTAATGTGAGCAGTCTCCTCCACTAACAGCGCCAACATACCATGTCTTTCCTGTTTTTAATTTTTGGTTTCCAAGCATTCAGGTGATATTTGTTTCAAACCTGCAAACAGACAATATGTAACCAAGGTTGAATGCAAATTTCTATCATTTGTAGCTTACTAATACATTGACTTAATTTCTTGTAAAGATATCAAGCCCAACAGTAAATAGGTGTTTACACTAATTACAGTGTGTGTGTACACATACACAGAAGTCCTGGTTTGGGGATTTGAAAATGTGGTTACCCTTTATTAGATGGCACCGTGCCTATTGATAATGCATCACAGCTTGACATCTCCCATAAAAACAGCTAAGAAGCTGCATTATGGATGACCATCTGTTTGTAAACCTGAGGACTGCATGTTCCCGATTCGTGACAGTGGGAGAGATGAAGATTAGCCATTTTCTGCATTTTTTTTTCCCCACATCAGGCAGTTGCTCACTTCATGCGTCGACTGTCATCCGAGCCGCTGAGGACGAAGACGTCCTGGGAGTCCGGCGGTTATTGGAGCAGAGACGGGTGCGAACGTGCGATGTGATATCTGGCACTTTTCTCTGTCTGTGACAAATGACAGTGTTTTCTCCACTTAGCTGACCACAGCATCTTCTGCTCCAAATCCACCCACCTCCCCTACTCCGCCTCGGCCTCATGTCTTGGCAACTGTCACATTCAAGGTGTTTCACAGATGAGAAGCAATGCCCCCCTCCTCTTTCTCCTTCTTTCTTGCTAAAAGCATTGCTCTGTAGAGAAAGGTAATTAGCAGGTGCTGGCGAGCTCAGCGGAGGGCATCCAACTACACTCTCGTGGCTCACATACAGACACACACACACACACACACACACACACACACACACACACACGCACACACAATCGTAGCCGCTGAAGTGCGCAGTCAGCAGCGTGGGCTCCCCAGGCTCCTTGGATGTGACTGATCCTTTATTGAGTTACTGTTTTACGCCTACTTTACCTCACACTCACACACACGTTTGGCATAAATACACACACACACACACGGCTGCCAGCTCGTTTGATCATTTACCCATCTCCCTAACCAAGGTCACTGTCTGTTTTTCTCTTTTCTCCCAACTTCATCTCTCTTATTCCTCTCCCAGCCGTCCCCAGGGCTAATGAACTTCACCACGTGAAGACTGCCAGTCAGCGGAAGAGAACGGGAGGGAGGGAGGGAGGACGAGTAAGAGAGAGACAGAGAGAGAATAAAATTCTGCTGATGTTTGGTTAATGGGAGTGAGGTGTCAGGGATGGCCTCTGATCTTTGCTGCATGGATACGTTGTTCAAAGACCACTGAAACAGCACACACAGCCAAAACTGACTCACTCACACACACACACACGCAGAGATTATCATACAATAGATTGATAGAGTGACAGCGCTGAAGTGCTCTTTGAAATTCTGTTAAATCCACGATAAACCTATCTTGTGATGTTGTAGGTCAAATACGAAAACCTACGATCCAGCAAATGTACAAGTGTTTCATTTGCATGCGGCAAAAAAAATTGGAAATCAATTGCATAAATGCGATGTGTGATGCATGGCGTTCACGTTGTTGGTGCCATCACTGCTTTGTCAATACGTTCACAGATACCTGACAGCATTTGAAACCTTACATCGGAGGCCTTTGTGATTTTTAGATTCGATTACTGAATAATGTGATTCAGTATTAGAATACATTTACACAGGCGCGTGCACACACATACAAACCCTCACTTTCTCCCTCTCTCTCTCTCTCGCTGTGGATTTCTGCTGACTGTTTGTCCTTGAGCAGTCCTCATTAAGCTAATGCAAACCTCCCTGACAGAGAGAACCAAACAACTGACGTTGCAGCGCCGTGGCAACGCGGGCCCTAACGACAGGGAGGCGGTCGTTATGCAGATGAGGTCCAGCTGAGAGCGCGGGAGGCCGCCTGGCTCGTTAGGCCGCGGCCCGGCAAATGGCTCGCTAATGTAACACTGCTTCCTGGTCTAATGGAGCCCTGTTTTGCAGAATTATTTGTCTTTGCTCTCCGCGGGAAGCCGGGGGGCCACCGACAGTGCAGAGGAGAAGAGGAGGAGAGAAGTGGTGAGACTGCGAATCCTCATCGACCTGTTACTGAGATATTTCTTCCCTGTCAAAGTGTTAGAAGCCCTTTCTCTTTTAAAATAACGTCAAATAAACCATCACACTGTTGAAACAAGCGAGAGTATGAACGCAGATGGATGGAAGCTGAGTGCTTCCTTTGCTGTATTGAGAGACTTTGTTTAAAGGAAATTGATTTGTCCAAGAAATAAATCAGGAAGAAAAAAACAGCAAGAACTTGACCTTTGATGTGAAGCTGACGATGCTATTCAATAAATTTGTGCAACGTGAGACAAGTCAGGTTGCTTTTGAAATAAGACATCAAAATACATCTACATACGTCATCTGTCTAAAGAGTTCTGCTGAACCAGAAGCAATGCTGAAGCATGCCACACAAACATAATGGTGCATCTTACCTCTGTCAGTCTGGCCCCTCTTGTTCTCCTTGCTGTGCTCCGCTGAAGCCACATCCGTCTCTCTGGCCCCCTGCACCACACCAGGGGAATGTCCCAACACGGTTTGACTTGACGGCAGCCCGTTGTCGAGTGGGTCTGGAAAGGAAATACAAAAAAAAGGTCAAAAGATCGTAACTTAGAGCTAAAGCATCCTACCTGAACAGGTAAGTACGTACATGTGGTTTCCGCAGTGCGTTCTGTGTGAGATGGGGAACTCGACACACTGCTGCTGTGATTGGATGACATCTGAGCTTCCTCCAATGAGGGGGAAGGGGAGGGGCTGTCACGCACTCGCTCCTGCCGAACGACAAAAAATTATTATGGTCACAAAATCAGCTGAATATTATGGTATACAAAACACAAAACATACAAATAAAGAAGCAATACTTCCCTTCAGAGGCACCAAGCAGCAACTAAAAACCTCGAAACTGAGGAAATTTAGGGTGGTGGGAAAATTACATAAAGCTTGTAATACCTTTTTCTGCTTCCATTATATGCCCCTTTAATGCTGATTATTTTACCAAAAGAAATGAACTTCCAGAACTATACATGATACTTAAAAAACGTCCTGTTGATACTGAGCAATTCATGTGAATTAGAGGCAGGACATCAAAAGGGGTGGATTCTACTTTCCAGTCAAAAGCTGGCACAGCAGTTACTGCTACGCTCCTGAGCTAGGTTAAGCTAGGTTACGCTAGGTTACCTTTTAGCTGAAATAGTTAAGCTGTTTTCTTACTCATCATGACTGAATATAGTTAATACTATCTCATTTTGTTATGGCTAACAATCTGACTTACCAATATTATCATCAAAATCGAAGAGCACAAAGAAGAACATTCAGTTTTAGCTACGGCTATCTTGCTAGCTAGCTTTAATTTAATATAAGCTAGCTATTTTGCTTTGGCCATATCTTTGTTCAGAGAGCAATGCCAGGAGATTTTTCAGAGAAATTACACATTTTAAGACATGATATGACATGACAAAATATTTATGGATTCAATCATCTATGGTCAAAAGAAAATGATATTCTTGGAAAGGCTAATACATAATATGTTATTGTTTGGTGGTAACGGGAAAACCTGATGCTTGTTTCAGTATCCCTCGTAAACTATCTTTGGGACCCAGGCCAGTGTTTGGAACACAATGGCATGCATTGTTACATTATGACCGGAGACGTTGCATCCTGCGACTGACGAGGACATGGTGTAATACTTTGTGAGGACTGACACAATATGAAATTTTTGCCATCCTTCCAAACCTTCTTTAATCAGCCTTAAGAGTGAAACCACTGAAACATGTTAAAACACTGTTGATGCCTGTTAAAAGCAAAGTGACGAACTTGGCTGACAAGGTATCTGCCTGTATGCAGGATATCTGAAAAAAAAAATATAAATAGATATGGGAATGGCCTTTAGCCAGGGAACAACTGATTACATTCTGGTACTGATCCAGAACTTGGATATCCATCAGTAGACAATTACCTTTCTTTTTAGCCATAACTATTGGACGAAAGAGAGATGGAGATTCTACATTCAAATGATCAAAATATTAAATAATCTTGAGATGTAAATCTTTGGCTGTTTAAAGCCAAGTCGGAGAGTTCTTTAACTTAGTGATGTCTTCCGTTCTTGTACATATCCCATTTTGAAACAATATTTAAAACTCAAATTTTCATGTCACGAGTTCCCAAGTGCGACGCGGACTCTGAGGAAAACTGGCTGGTGGTCAGGTCCACCGGGCTGATGGGCCTCTGAGTTCACCTTAATGACGGAGGTGGGAGCCCTGGCAGGGGGCTTGGCGTGGAGATGCGCCACGTTGGCCATGCTGGCCAGTGTGCTCAGTCGGTTCATCTGGCCCATCGCCATGGAAACGGAGGCAGGCGCCAGGCTGGCAGGGATCAGAGGATGTGACATCATCATGAAGGGCAACTGATCCAGAACTGGTGGGAAAGAAGAGAATAAAACAGAAAAGTATTGAGAGACGGAGCACAGTGGAGTACAGTAAGTCTGAGTGTGCTGCTGCTCATATAAGGCAAAGGTCAGACCAGCAGCTCTGTTTAAAGGCCACCAGAGCTGCGCTACACATGCAACCAACATGAAACAGGTTTCTTTCTCCTTTCATTTTTACTTCAGTTGTATTTACCCATCCCAACTTAAAGGCCTTCCTCTGGGACTTGTAGTGTGTAGTGAACTGAAAACCTGCAGCGTCTCTGGTTCTCTGATGACAGGATTGAAACTGGACACCAATATCATCCTTCTGTGATGTCAACATTACCTGGATGACTGCTCTGCTTCTGAACCACGACTCGGAAACGTGTGCATGTGCGCGTCAAGGGGTGTCGAGTGTGGAAAAAAAAACGAGCGCAGAAGGAGAGCAGAAGAAAACGGGAGGCAGCGTGGAGGAAGGGGTGACTGAGAGACATGTAGAGAGATGTAAAGACGGCGATGGCCTCAATATGTATGTGACGCTTTAAATGCTTTTCATGAGTGTCACACGCAAAAACACAATCCCGCCTCTCTGGACTTGAGACAAACTGGCTAACTTTTCTATCAATGCCCCGGTGTTCTTGATGATGATCCAACACGTTTTCACTCGTTCAAACCAAAGTCTTATTATCTCGGCCAATCTGTTGTTCGCGCTCCTCTCTTTAAGACAAGCATCCACTATCTTTAAAGAAAATCCTTCCTCTCAACAGCACCCTAGTGGGTTGTTGCAGTCTCTCTATTCATGAAACAAACAATCCTGTTGGGGGGGTAGAAAATGACATAAATATTTATCATTTAATAAAAGGAAAAACAAAAACAAAAGAAACACAGGGAGGAAGTGGAACAAAAGAAGCTGATGGCAGTCCTGGTGCTGGGCCAGCAATGCACGCTGGGTAATTATAAACACAAAGGAAAAAATCTTGGACTCTATTCCGCACAATTGTCACAAATAATAGAACGAGTGCATGGAAACAAAAAAAAAGGCTATCCAAAGAGAAGAGATGAAACAGAACAAATAACGGAGGGAAAGGAAAGAAAGAAGAGAGAGAGGGAGAAGAAGGAGAGAGAGAGAAAAAAAGAAAAGGCTAACTAAGAAATAAAGAGTGAGGCGTTGATTTTATGAGTCGGGCTCGCTGGACATATGTGCAGTGCTTTGTGCATTTGGCAGATTAGTCTCTCACTTGCCCAGAGCAGAAACCAATCCAAACAAAAGATCTGTCTGAATGGAGCTAAATAACCAGATGCTCCGACAATCAACGAGCAGCCAACTCCAAATATTAAGCCTTGGTTAGAAACCAGCGCTCCACTTTCTGTCACCCACCTCCCCTCCAAACCCCCCCCCCCCCTATAATTTCATTTTCACTCACACTCTCTCCTTCTCTTTAACTCTCTTTTCTCCCCTCTCTTCACTTTCTCTGCCCTCCCATCACTCTCTCTTATGTTTCATTAAAAAACATCAAAAGTCAAAGTGCCTCTCTTATGTTTATCCAAACAAACCATTACTGTAAACAAACAGTTACTGTAAATTTCCCAGAAGATCTTGTTAAATGCAGAAATGGCTGCTCCCTGCTCTTCCCCAGCCCATAAGGTGTCACACTCAGCATTTGTGAGTGTGTGCGTGTGTGTGTGTGTAATCTGAGATTGCCTTTGTAGTGGTTAAAGCTCTGGTAGGGGCCCATCCTTCCCATAAGGCCGTGGGTGGCGGTATGGAAAAACACATCGTGCTCATGTGTGTATGTATGCCTGCGCTGTGTGTGTGTGTGTGTGTGTGTGCATGCGTCTGTTTGTGTGTTTCCACTTGACTCTATCATTAACAGTGATTAAGCTTTACAGGTTTATAATAGCTGGTGGTAACCATGCCATCTAACTGCGCGCAGATGCTGGCAGTCGTAACTGAGTGTATACAATGGTAAACAATGCTTAAGACTGGGAGTGTTTACAGACATGGGTAAAGAAAAAAAAAAAGTTACCGCACACACACACACACACACACACACACACACACACACACACACACAAATGGTCAAAGTTAAAAACAAAAGCAGTGGGCTTAACCGTGATTTTGCCTTTGTCTCCTTTTAATTTCTGCAAAACACAAGGACAAATTCTTCTTCTTCACTTCTGTCCTAAAGCCTCGCCACGTAAGTGTGTGCGTGTGTGTGTGTGTGTGTCCCAGGTTGATAGTGTATTCCACACAGGCCTCCATAAGCCCTGTCATCTGTCTAAACACACTGATGCCGCTTTAACCTGTCGATAACAGTGGGGGCAGTGCGTCCCATTTGTTTGCGTGTGTGTGTCTCCCTGTTTGCGTGCGCGCGTGTGCGTGCGTGCGTCCGTTCCGCCATCGATTGTCCAGCATTTGTCGTTTGCATTCAGGATAGTGAATTAGAGAGAAGACTATTGATTTGGCTTCAGCCTCTCATCTTATTCATCTCTCTATCATCCCGGCGCGCTCGCTCTCGTCCGCCGGTGCTCCACTTTCGCTGGCGGCTGCAATGCCAGGGATCGGCTGCAGGAGAGGGAACAGTTTTTTAATGGCATGTGTCTAAAAATTATACCTGCACACGTAGAGAGCAGCCAAAGGGCCTCCGTTGCAAAACGAGGCGATTCTGTGCTTTCCAGGGACAAAGCGACTGTAAATGAGAACACACGGCTTACTTTGCTGTGAAAAGACAGTAAATCCTGAGGTAATGTTACTCAGTATGACAGGCCAATGCCATGTTGAGCGTGAGTAACAGAGCTGGTTCGGGTCTACGCTCTCCTGATGCGATGACTAACACACGCTAATGACTAGACGGCAACATTTTGAGGCCACGGAGCAGATGACCAACTGTGTTTTTCAGGAGGCCTTTCCTGAATCCCGTTGGATCCCACAAGCATGCAAACAAATCCAAGCTGAAATAAATATTCAGCTTTACAGGCATTTATTCACGACCTGGGAAAGAAATGCGGAGGGGGGGGGGGTTGATAAAAAATATGTATAAAAATCTGGCCCTCATGTTAAGACTACCTGACCCAGATGTCTATTTGTAATTCCATCTGAAGAACTGACTCATTGCTGCTGCAGTTTGTTTTTCATTCAGCGTCTCGGAGGAAGCGCGCAGGCAGCAGAGGTGATGTCACATCCTGTCTTTAATCGGTTTGGTTCAGCAGCCGCACATAAACACAGCTGCTCGAGTCGTACTGACTCGGCATCGCAGATGTGCACCGACGACAATGTGTCACGCGACGGCGTGCGCACGGGACTCACCCAGTCCGGGGTTGTGGTCACCGTTCTCTCCGTTTGGCCCGCCATGTTGTTGGTTGCCGTGGTAACCGGCCATGGCCTCCAGCTTGATCTTCTTGGCCAGGGCAGACAGATCTGAGAGACAGACAGATGTAGAGAGGAAGGAGAAGAAGAAGGAGAAGAAGGAGAGAAAGAAAGAGAAAGAATCAATATGAGCCAGATCAATGGCCCCCGGTGGAGGATTAGAGCAGTGGGTAGGCAGGAGGCTGTCATGGGAAGACAGAGGCCAGCCATTCATTGTGACTGCACCGCTGCACTGGCCATTTAGTCTGCCAGGGAATCAGCGGTGATAGGAACAAGCCAAGACATCCATCTCTCCCACACAGGGACATCACATCCCACAGCACAGCACACAGGGCGACACTCGGCGGTGGCAGCAGCTCCACCTTTTCCCCAGAAATGCCTCTTTATCAGTACAAATGAGAGGAAGTAGAAAAAAAAGCGGAGGCACTTTTTAATAGGGGTTGTGCACTTTTGGATGATACGAAATGGAGAGTGACAAAACGTGGCAGGAGGGCTGAGCCACGTTTTAATTTGTATCCTGAACCTCAGAAGGTAGTTTGACCCGCAGAGCAAAGCTTAAAACTCAATCTTACGCCACAGAAAATTAAATATCTCTCGCACTAATACAGACAAACATGGAGAATTATTAAAGTCGGACAAACCACGCAACTGTGCAAACAACACTGAGGAAATGCAAACAAACCATAAGTCTTAATTTCCTGATCTTGGATACGTCGAAACATTTGCAACAAACTGGGCTGCGGAGTGTTTTTTTTTTTTTTTTTTTTTTTTTTTCTTGCACAATGGCCGTCTGAGGCGAACGGTCTGTCTGTCCAAGACAACCACAACAAATTGTTCCTTTTCTTCTCGTCTCCTCTCCCTCTCTCCCCTGCTCTCCTCCCATCCCCTCTCCTTACTTTACCTTTTCAAATGTCAGCATCACAGCGGGACATAAGCCACCGTGTTGCGTGTGTGTGTGTGTGTGAGTGCAAGAGGGCGAGAAAGAGAGACTAAGGAGGATCACATCAAAGATTTCCCCTGCCTTTTACGCTCAAATGTCCTCCCTCTCTCTGTCTCTTTCTCCCCTCTCATGTGGCCAGTTCTAATCAGTAGCGCTGACATTGCCGCCGTGCCCTCTCCTTTGGTGGAAAAAGACTCTTTTCCCGCTAAGAAAGATGCTCTTGAACACTCAACGCATACACAACACACACGTACACACACACATACACACACACTCAAGCACCTTTGAACAGTGAGAGGAAGCGGCGCTAACAGAAAATGGCTTCTTTTGAGGCGGGGAATGAAAAGATCAGGTTGCAGTGAAGAGCACAAAGCCAAGGGCAACTTTGAGAGCGGCGAGGTGCCAACAATTACTTTTCTCCCTTTCTCTGTGCTGCATGCACACACACACACACACACACAAACGCACACACAATAGGGACTCAAACACACAACTGTTTGTGACAAGAACAAGCAGCACTGTGGCCTTTAGCAGGCACTTGACTAAGACAGATTCTGACATGACAAATAACAGATTTTCCCTCAGACACATTAACATTTTCGCTCATCTTTTCACCTGCCGCTGCAATAAAACTAGCTGAATGATCCTAAAGCTGAATTTCATACCTGGAGAGACAATTCATGGGTGATTTAGAAAAGAAAAAGGGGAAATTTAACAGTCAGACAAATCAAACATACTTCCAAACCTGCCCGCCTTTTAAAGCAGGAGATTTTTCAGGGATTTATGAAACTGATCCGAGGCCTAAAGATCAATGCAGCCCAGCTTATCAGAGGACTTTGTGTACTTACCATTCAAGAAAGAAGACCAACTTGCAACTTATGAGTTGTTTCTCATATGTCAGCAGTGTGTATGCTAATTCTATTAATCAGCACACAGGTCGCCTCCCAGAGCCCCGCCTCCTCACACTATCGATGATGGGTGAAATATGTCATTATGTGAGGGTCTGCAGGGGAAAGCAGACGACCGCGCCACCGTGTATCTATTCCGCCTATGCAACCTGTTCTTTCTTCAAACTGATGGGCTAACGCAGCTGGTTGCCAGGTCATTGCTCTCACTTTCCGACAGCTGAGGAGAGAATATTTGAACTTTACGATCAGCTCCTCTTGAGGGCTGAAGCAACAATATGACGCTAATTCACTCCTGGAGCCAAAACGAGGATTTCTCCTGTGACTTCTGTACAGTTCTGGAGAATTACAAACCTTGACCTTCTGAAAAGCTTGTGAAAAAGGAGGATTTAGAGAATCAGGGAGGCTTTCTTTTAATGAATCTTTGATACAGAATACACTGGCGGGTGTACTGAACAGATTTGGCCATTAGATTTTTGTTCAGGCTTTATCTTTGAGATTAAACTCTTAAACTTTTAATTGAAAAATGATTCTATCGTAATTGTGCTCAACTGAATTATGTGAAAATAGGTCTGTGCACTTTTATTTTTGCATTACAGTTAGTAGGAATAGTAGCTCTAGTTCAGTGGTATTGTAGAATAAATGTGTACAATAATTAAATAAATTTAATAACATCATCAAATTTTGAAAGTAGTCTCTCAAACAGCATAGATATCAATTACACGTCATTTCAAATATATTTATACTTGAGTCAAAGGGTTTATTAAAAGGAGTAAAATATATTTTTGGTTGAACTTATTTTTCTTTTTTAATTATTTTATTCTTCAATTTGTTCTGATCAATTAATTTTTAACATTTGCATTGAAGTATTCTACATGACGACACACATGTCAGTGACTGCAGTTTATTTCCAAACACGGAACACTTAATTAATATCTCTATTTTCCCGTTTCCTTGTTGTCCTCAGCTTTACGATCCTAAAATGCCACCTGGTTGGGCCGCAGGCTCTGACGTGTCGCTGACTGATCATCGTCACTGAGGATTCTTTGATTGGCCTCCTCAGAGATGTAAAGGTAAAAACGTCTTCAGTTCAGCAGATGAACCTGTGTGTGACTCAGAGCACTGACGTCTGTATTCCCGGTGCACAGAGCCTCTCTCTGAAGTTGCTGAACGGACTGTACGTGATCCTGATCAGGACTATTTCACTGACAAAATAAAAAAATACAGGAAGCGAACAAGAACGTGTCAAAAATGAAAGTTACAGCCTTGCCCACGCAAACAGGACATTTAAATAAAAGCAGAATTAAAACACAAATAAAAGATTTAAGTTGAACAAAAGATTTTAAAAAAAAACGCTTTTATTATGTTTCCATATGTATTTGAAAGAGCAAATTTTGGAACCTGAATATGATGGCAGACTCGTCAGCTGAACAGACACAGTGGACAATCATAATTATATGGTGTCAGAAATGATTCCTCTCAGCAGTGCTGGTTTAGGATGTCTGTGTGCCTGCCTGTGTGATACTGTTTCTACAGTACGCGGGTACATGTGTACTGTTTGTGCGTGGCGAGGCCTGGGTGGTCACCTGCAGGAGGCATGATCCCAGCGTGCATCAGACCGCTGTGGGACAGCATGTGGTGAGTCCCGCCCTCTGTCACACTCTGCAGCCTCTTGGGCGGTCGTCCGGGCCTCGAACTGCAGGCGGAAAACACAAGTTAACATTAGTCATTAGGCAGTTTAATACGTTACTCCCTCAGTCAGTCAGTTTTTCATGCTGAGACGGAGATGGGTGGCCTGGTTAGAGAAGCTGTCCTTCACTCTTTAAACCTCTGATCCTGCTGAAGTGTCAACAAGCAAAACACTGAAACCTGACCGGTTCCAGGAAGGCTGTTGTACAGCAAATCTGACCTCCCTGTGGATACGAGCAAGCAAAAAAGGAGTTTCCCTATGGCATCAATAAAGCACCTCATTACTGTTCAGCTTACTCATTCATTTGTTTGCTTATTAAATGTGTTTGCTCGCCCCCTTCCCCCTCCATCCATTCCCCGTTTGGTCATTCATTCCCTTTTCCCGCCATGTCGCGAATTCCCTCAATAAAGGCTGTGACTACAAGCAGATTCACATGGTTTGATTGTGCCAGGCATGCTCAATCAATCCTGGAGGAAGTATGTGAAAAGCTGTCAGACATCACTTTGGCTCTGACTAAACGGTGTGAATGTCCTGACAGGGGAAATGACACGGGCCACATCAGGCTTAATGACAAGCAGCGCTGCTCATCTCCTCTCGTAGCAGCCTGACATTGGCTAACATGAGTCTGTGGGCAAGTGTTCACACATGTCTGTGAAGTGTGTGTGTGATGTTAAAAGATAGAGTGAGGGAAAGAGGGGGGGGGGGGGGGACATGGGAAAGAGGCGACGCAGAAGGTGTGACAGAAACAGCAAAAAGAAACAGAAAGAGCAAGAAGGAGATGGAGGGAAAGGTGAGAAGTGAGAGATGGGTGAGACCAAGGGAGTGAAAAAAGGTGGGAAAGAGTAAAAAAAAAAAAAGAAAAAAAAAAAGGTTGAGATAGACTAGCAGCAGCAGCAGCTTCCTAGCGTGGGGTGTCTTTGAGCAGATTTTAATTAGAATCTAATCCAGCCGTCATTAAGGCCCCATAAACGAAGCTGTCAGTCAGGAGATTAATGGCGCCTCATTTGCATATTGCATATAATTCATCAATTACCCAGCAGAAAGGACCAATCCCCTGTTGACACACCCACTGGCTGAGAAGGGGGGGGGAGATGGAGAGAGACAAAAAGACAGAGAGAAAGATTGTGTAGTCACTGTGGGAGAAAAACAGGTAGCTGGTACGCGTGTGTGTGAGCGCATACTGGCATGTGTGTGTGTGTGTGTGTGTGTGTGTGTGTGTCTGGCATGTGTGTATGTATGAAGTGTTCAAAGGTTAATTTGATGAGCCGATGAGCTCCACAGTTCCTGCCCTCGGTTTTAATGAGTTGTTATTATTGTCTCTTATTATGGGCCCAGACCGACTGGGATGTGACAGCTGACATCAGATATCACACACACGCACACACACACACGCACACACACACACACACGCATGTAGACAGTCAGAGACACATGCTCAGGTAGACATACCCATATTCACACACACAGACAGCAGGAATGTGCAGATGAAGTTGTGAATGTGTGTGTGTGTGTGTGTGTGTGCCTGTGCGTGGGAGTGTGTGTTTTTTTGGAGGCGGGGGTGCATCCACATCACACACAATATTTTTTTGCCATGCATATAGAGCAGCATACTGTGCTTAACAAAAGCAGGAAATGTATTTTTAGGTCTCAAGTTTGAAGGTAAAGCAACACAATTCCACTGCAACTGATGTTGAAACACCTCAAATGAACACATGCACACACACACACACACACACACACACACGCACACACACACACACACACAAACACACACAAATTCAGAAGCAAACACCAGTGGGGGGAAATAAAATACACAGAGACCAAAGACTGTGGTTGGTTTTTACTGCAGCCACTTCCCTTTCCCTTACTACTGTTTATTTGCACACACTAATTAATGGCCTCTGTGTATGTGTGTGTGCATGTGTGTGTGTGTGTGTGTGGTGGCTGGGTGTGTTGTGTGTGTGCGCCTTTGTATATGTTGCATTTTAGGGAGGAATAAAGAACTGGAACCTAATTTTGTGTTTAGTCTGCAAGTGCGTTGATACATCAAAGTGACCCATAGAGGGAGGTCTACGTGTGTGTTGTGCATGCGAGTGTGTTTTGTGAGCGTGTGTGTGTGTGTGTGTGTGTGTGTGTGTGTGTGTGTGAGGTTGGAGAGCACCGGTTCCCTGAGGTAGGATTAATGAAAAAGCCTTTCATGGAAAAGTCATCAAGCTGAGGGGATGGAATGAGGGAGAGGAGGGGGAAGAGAGAAAACAGTGTATTGTGTGTGTGTGTGTGTGTGAGTGAGTGTGTGTACAAGGTGTGTGTGTGCATGTGTAGAGGAGGGGGTGTATGGCTTATGACCTCTTTGTCTCAAACTTTAATTAAAATCTCACCCAGACGTCCTCCCTCATGCCAACGCTCTGGCCACACACACACACACACACACACACACACACACACACACACACACACACTTTTTTTAAAGGGTACTCTGTACATTGAGTTCTGCCCTCCAAGCTTAGCATGTGTGTTACCTGAAACACGAAACGCCAAACATGGCAGCTGGAGCTTAGCACAGGTGGAACAGAAACAAAACATAACAAAGATGACAGATCTCTCTCTCTCTCTTCCTCGCTAACACACACACACACACACACACACACACACACACACACACACACAGGGGAAAGAGAAAAGTAATGAAAGAAGAGGAAGTGTTACAGTCAAAACAGTGGAACAGCTACTGGCTTGAAGGGACTGAGGTGCTGATAGGTAGCAGCTGTGTGTGTGTGTGTGTGTTTGTGTGTGTGTTTATGCGAGTGTGTGTAGGAGAGGGGGAAAAAAAAGAGAACTAGCTCAAACAAGATTTTGTTTGGAATATATTAGCAGCGGTTTACAGCTCCCATGCTCCCATCCTTTCAATCTGTGTTTATCACACGGGTTTGTATTCGCTGTCACGGTCCGGTTTGATAAATCATATCGTTGCCGGCGTGCGCAGGAAGACTTATGCTGCTGGTTAGAGAAGGCAGGGAAAGATTGATGTTGTGATCTTCCTCTCAAATCGAGGGCTGAAAAAGCTTTATGCACCATTGTTATTAGGAAAGCCTGGGTGATGATGTCATGAAAGAAGCAGGCAGGACAACACACACACACACAGTCACACACACAGGACGTTTGATCATGGCAAGAATCTGATCTCCTAAACTGATACCGCCTTGCATTCCTCTCCCACATTCCAGGGTCAAGACGATGTCAAGACCGTGTGTGTGTGTGTGTGTGTGTGTGTGTGTGTGTGTGTGTGAGTGTGTGTGTTTTGAAAAGTGTGTGCGCGCCTGTGTGTACTCCCTTAAAACCTGTCATAGTGGAAGACGTGGAGGCCCTCTCTATCTCATCGTGCTTTTCTCTATAAAACATCAAACGAGTGAGGAGGTTAAAGTTGAGCTAATCACACCACCCGAACACACACACACACACACACACACACACACACACACACACACACACACACACACACACACACACACACACACATCCCTCCTCCCCTTCATCTTAACGCTGCTGACTTTGACAGTGAGTTATGGCATGGCAGTGGGGCTCGGCTTTGAGGAGTCCACCTTCCCACACACACACACACACACACACACACACACACACACACACACGGCTTAGCGCTGCCAACTTGCGCGGCCGAGGTTCGCCACAGAGAAACACAAAGAGCGGGTTTTTGTTGTACACCGCAGGCCGCTTCGTCTCATTTATCATTCATCATTTGATTTAACCAACTTCTTTTTTAATATTTATTCTGCACCTGCTTCATATTTGACTCCGCTTTTGTTAACAGGGTCTCTGCAAAGACACACATGTGAACTCAGGTCATTTGCCAACATCACCCTTAAAGGGTCACCTTACCCAAAATAGAAAAAAAACATACGTGTAGCCATGTCGGCTTTGAGCTGCAGAAGTTTCCTTCTTCCACCCAAGTAGTGCTTAAATTTCCAGTCGCCTCCATGTTACTGGTCTGGAGACACATACCTAATGATAAAATACTCTTTTTCTAATTCAGATGACCTAAGCCTTTAAAGCAACACTGCTTGTGAAACTGATCTTGTGCTTCTTTTCAGGTGTTCACGCACACAAATGCAGGAACCATGTGCTGTTCTTAACTCGTGCTTTGTTACAAAGTAACCAGAGATCTTATACCTCGCCACATTATGCGTCTTTTATGTAACATGTGTGGGGTGGCGTATGCGTATTCCACACAAAAGTATACACATACTGTATACGTAGAATATGTACACATTCACGCACACGCACAGTTGGACCTGAGCGAGCTGTTTGATGTGTGTTCCTTACAGAGAATGAAACTGTTCCTTTGTGAGGGAGAAAGAAAAGGACGGAGGATCAGGTTGCCTCCTACACGCCATGTTCTCTCTGTGGAACTAATGTCATTTAGCAGCAAAGCCAGCAAACACACAGGCGTGACCATGTGAGTTCGTGTGTGTTAGAAGATGACAGAGAGTGTGTGCGTGCCTTTGTGTGCCACCTATGCGTGAATTATAACTAGGCTTTGACTGAGGGTGCAGTCGGCCCTTCTTCATGGTTTGATGAGTCAGTGGTCAGGGTGCGTTTGTGTGTGTGTGTGTGTGTGTGTGTGTGTGTGTGTGTGTGTGTGTGTGTTTGTGCACAGCAGGAGTAAAAGAGCAAAACAAAGAGGTGAAGGAAAGACAATGATAAACAGAGGACATTTGGGTAACCTTTGCTTCATTTTTATCTCTAAATGAACGAGGAAGCCAAAAGAACAAACTGCAGGAATCCACGCAAAGCGTTCTGTTCGTCATGTTTAACTATCAGACGAGGTCGTTACTTCTCCTCCAGCCTGTCTGACTGTACTGGACTGGAAAATAATAAGTGATGGCTGTCTTAATCAGTAACAAAAACCTCACTGAGCCTTGACGCTGTCAAAGAGCAGGAACATCATATTCTTGAAGATGTTCTTTCAACTTTAAGGTTCAGTTGGTCAGCCTTCCTGCGTTAACCACCTCAAATCCACTTTTCACCTGCTACCGTATGATGCTCCATGCCTACACGAGGGATTACTTAAAAACTTCCAACGCAGGGCGGTGATACGTACTAATGGCTACCGCAGCACATTTGAAGCTTTCAGACAAAGAATCGCGGAAGCCGTTTGAAGATTTCAGACGAGTGATGTTTCCAGATCTCATTAACTAAAGGCTGCTTGAGTGTTGTGTGGATAATTAGAGACGACGGAGGCTGTGTATTTTCGGCGGTTGTAGAACAACGTTCCCATTAACACCTGACATAGAAGAAATCTCAAAGCAGCAAGAAGATGCATCTGGATTTAGTGCTGGTTGGAGGGCCTCAAACGCTGCGGCGCAGGTGTTCATCCACGCACGTGGAGCTGGAAGCTGATTCTCACGATTAGTTTGCTTCTGGTTTTGCTCAACAAGTCAAAGCTTGTATCAAAAGTTAACACCTGGTATTAAAATCAAAATGCAGCTCAAAGATGAAAAAAAAGAGCACCTGAATGATTTGACCTACCCCCAGGAAACAGAGAGAAATGGAAAAGAAGTAGTTCATACTTTGCAAAATCAGTTTTTTGGTGTCTATCTGTACACATCTTGACACATCCTCTATCTGAATTTAATGGCAGGTGTAAATGGGATCATTCGTGCTCCAAGGAGCAGGGATTAACTATCAAACAATATAAATTCCCCAAACTAAGGCTAATCCACACTCCTCTGGATTGAAACCCATGCTGTTGCGAGCATGTGGTGTGCACCACAGCAGACTGAGGCACCAGGAAACCACAAATCCCCGCCAATTTAGCCCTTTTATCCAAACATCTCTGTGGTGCATTGGATTGATGACCCATGTAGTTGGTCACCATCGGAGTTCTGCAAAACAGCTCATTTACATAATCGCATCATAAATACCGAGAATTCATTTAATCATCTCCTCTGTTCTGATGCTCAGGGCTAAAGAGTGTTGATATGATAAGACAGCGAGTTATTAAGGAAGGAGAGAGAGGGAGGCAGAGAGAAGGAGAGAGAGCAAAGGGATCAGTGAGTGAGTGAGTGAGCTTGTCCTGATTTAAGCTGCCGCTTGGGGCCAAATGAAAATTAATTAATTTCTGTGAAGAATCAATTTCTCAGAATGACAGTGTCAGATTCAATGCGTGTGTGTGTGTGTGTGTGTGTGTGTGTCAGAGAGACAGGGAGACAGTGTGTATGTGTGCCTGTCGGAGAGAGCGAGAGATCATCGCCCCTGATAACACCACAAACTTTTAAGAGTGTTTTTCTTTATTGAGATTACTAAAATTCATTATCGTCAACGCCATCATCCCCATCAGTGTTTATCATCTGTTAATGGTAATTAGTGACAGGCCAAGCAGCACTAATATGCCAAATAAAGAGGGGCAAACTGGACCTCCACTCAGCATCAAACGGTTTCAACCCTCCAATACAAGCCAAATCAAATTATATTTTCAGAAAAAAAATTATGGATTATTCCCTTAACCCATGTAGCTGACATGTTTAACAGCCAGAAGACTCCATTAGCCTTAATCTCATGCAAATCAGAGTAAAGGCCTGAAATATTACAGCAATATTATAAAACTCTAATAAAAAAAAAAAGGTTCCACATTATCAGCTGACACGAAATTTACTGTTTGGATTTTTGTGAAGCATCATGGAAGTTTTGTGGCCTCCAGACTGATATGACAGACAGTATAAAGGTGAGTAGAGGTCCTTCCACCCAGGTCACCCCCCTCTCCCCTCCAGACTCACCTTGCGTTGGTACAGTCGCTGTAGAGCGTCTCGAAGTCCTGCCTGGAGATGAGTTTGCACCGGTTCACCCCGGGCTGGATGGCCCCCAGCCCGCGCAGCACCCGGACCTGCTCCACGTTGCACACCACCGGGGAAATGTCCAGCCGTTTCAGCTTGGTGTAGACGGTGTGGAGCCCGCCGACCAGGTGCTTGAGAAACACGTCGAAAGCCTGCGGCAGGCAGATGAGCTCCGTGTCTTTCACCGTGAACGAGGCCAGCTTGGCACCTTTCACCTCCACCAGTTTGCACTCGTTGTTTTGCGGCGTGCTCTCCACGGGCGACGGGGTGGCGTACACGGGCTTAGCGCTGCTGGACACAGGGGCTCCTCCGGTCTTTAACGGGGTCCCGTTCGGTAGTAAGAGGTCCGCCCTGAACTGGTGAAGCAGCGCCGGGTGCGCCACCGGGGTAGCCGGGGAAGAAGCGGCGGAGGTGGCCGCAGGTGGCGGAGAGTTGGTGGCCGGAGAGACGGAGCTCGGCGCCGGGTGGTGCCCGAGCGGAGCGGCGGGGAGCAGAGCCGGAGCAGCCGGAGTTGCCATGGTGGTCATGTCCGAAAATTAAGAACAAAAGTAAACTTCAAAGTCAACTATTACAGGGAGAAACTTCGCCGAACAAATGCAGCTGTTCTGCGAGAGAGAGCCGTGCGCATCGAGTGTGCCGAGGAGGAGGAGAGGGGGATGAAAGAAGAGGAGAGGAGACAAGGTCCGTGTGTGGAGAGACAGATCACATAGTTGAGTCAGAATGAGAGGAGGCTTGTCTCCGAGATGCTACTGTCACATTATCATAAAGAGGAGGAGCCTGGCCATGTTCTTAGAGAGTGAGAGACACATTCATACAGAGGGAGAGAGAGAGCGAGAGAGAGAGAGAGCAAAGATTAGCCTACATAAACTTTGGATAAGCCTATTTATGAACGCCTAACGAAGACACTTTGATATTAATGCTTCTGATGGGGCTTAGTGTGTCTGTGGCACTCAATCTGTCTTCTTTAGAGCAATTTTAAATGATAGTACGGCTGTAATCTTCCCACGTTACCGTGTGGGACTAATAGTTATCCTTGAAGATGTTATGATCTGATCGCTGAGGTTATTTGTCTTGAGAGCAAATATCCTGCATGTCTAAATATGAGTTAATATGGATCCATCATAGAGACTGCCTTAAAGCTGATTGTAACAGAGTGTTTTAGAATAAAAGGGGGGAAAGTAGGCATTAGGAAACCACAAACACAGGACATTTAAAATGATTTTTTTTCCTGATTTTTCTCAAATATAAAATGATACAGGTGCCACAATGAAGTTTGAGGTATGTCAACATGTGATCTTTATATTAATATACATTATTATATAAACTAATATCCTGTAAGGGCTTAGAGATGCAACAGCACCTGCCAGATTTGAAGTACATCCATGCTTAATTCAATTTTGTCACCATAGCTGGATAAGCCCCCACAACAAAAAAAAGGATGTTTGACCTCTGTTCAAGTAATTTATGTTGCACTTCATTCCTCCTGGGTGCCATTGTTTTGTCATTGTTGTAATGTTGTTTGTGCTCCGTACCATCGTGGTCTTAAATCAACAAAAATCTGAATCAGGCTCAAAAAAGGATCCAGAAAAAGTCAAACCAGAGAGCGATGAGAGACTGTACAAAGTCTGATGGAGGGGAGGTGGGGGGCAATAACCTTGGCTTGACAAATTGATCCCTTTACCTGTTCCCTGTACAGCTTCCTCATCCAGTCCACACACACACACACACACACACACACAGACACCCGCACACACACTCCCATCATTTACATATGGAGCTCGCAGTCCTTTCAAAGTGGCTTTCACGGAACATTGTGCTGATAATGATCTCGGTCGTGAGGGAGAGAGAGACACAGATCTCCAGAGACCATCTCACCATAAGACAAGGGGGAAGAGGATAAAACTCCGACTGTACTCCAACTCAAAGGACTTTAACACTCTTTTCCTCACAGCCCCCCCTCCCCCTCTCCAATAAGCCCTCTTGTGTTTTTTAATTGGCAGAAATTAATCTTTAGGATGTAGATGGTAGATTTACATTCATTAAAAGTCAAGAGAGGAAGCCAGGCTTGATGCTAATCAAATCTGCTTAATTATGCTTAACATGAGTATCTCCAGGGGAAGAGAGAGAGGGAGAGAGAGAGAGAGAGAGATAGCTAACTCGAACTTTTTACTTTTTGCCTTTGATAACTCCTGCTGAGTCTGGCCTTTTCCTTGCCAAAAAGAAATGTCACGACTCTCTTTCTCCATCTGTAGAAAACACACAGATAAAGCCATCAGTGTTAAGCAGAACTGATTCATGCCGTAAATTCCCACCTTTAAGTGTTTAATGAGTACTGAAGTGTCGAGTTTTAACCTCCCAGGCCAGCGCTGTGCAACTTTTTAGGCTTGTGGCATCATCTAATAATAGAGTATCAGGCCATATGAGAGTCTGAAGCCAGTCAGCCCACAAAAAAGTATTGTAAACAAGGACCTGATGAGTAATATGTCAGCCTAATGAAATGATTATAACCTTAGATGGTAGGTTTTGTTTAATTTTTCATCCAACCACGGTCTGGTAAGCAACCGCAGTGTTGAAGAGAACCCTGTAACCAGCAGGTTTCAGGATGCCCTGGTGGGAAGTGACTTTGTCTCACAACAGGAAGGTCATAGGTTTAATTCGTACAGCCGCTATTGTGCTTAAACTCCCATGAAATGAAACAATGAAACTTGCTGCAAAATCTTTCCAGTTGCTGAAGTATGAAAATATGGTGTACTGTAACACAGGAGAAGAAACAAAGTCATACCTCAGCTGGGTAATATTAAAGGCGAACTCCACGGATTTTATCCATCAAAGCCTGTTTACAGGTCTTTGGGAGCACTACTGCACATGTGAAAAAGTTGGATGAAGCCTTTTGAGGCTCCACTGTGAGCTGCACAGCGGGTTGAATTGCCTCAAGTGATGTCACTTGAGTCAGCGTGGGTTGGGCCTGAAGTTTGCAAGTCCGAAAATGGAAAAAATCTGGAGGTGTGGAGTTAGAAGTGAGCTCACCAGACCTCTGTAGCCCACTCCTCATCTCTGCTCGAAGCTACATTAGCTGCCAATAGCATAACACACCCAAATCTCCTAGCTGCCAGAGGTTGAGCTGCATTATGGGTAATGTAGGTGCCAGTTTTTTTTTTTTTTTTCCAAAGAATGCATGGAATAAAAAATATATCTGTGCTTGTGCTGCATTGATATTGATCATTTTGTTAAAAACTGATCATTGTGAGTCTGACAGTGTAGTTCAATGCTAAATCAGTGGAATACTCTTTTAATTACTTCAAGTTTCTCTTCCTCTGTCTTGACCATCTCGGAAGATTCTCCCCTCATTGAATATTACTGAGCTAATGAATTTTTTATAACTTCTTTAATTCCCATAATTGCTGCAGTACAGTGTGATTCTTAAGTCCTGACCTCCAACATTTGCCTTGATTCATGTCACTGCATCATACAGTGCATGTTAGTTTGCTGTTGAAATGTTTTTCGGGGGAAATAGGTGAGCTAATTTTTTACATTTCGATCTGAGGTAGACTTACTGATTAAAATAAGACTCACTGGGAAACTGCAGTCAAGTGATCGGACCAGTGTGCCTACCAGAGATCTGAATCTGCTTTCAGGCACAGGTTTTACTGTCTGAGACAAATAAAAGAAACTAAACCTGGCTACAGTTTTTCCTGTTTTAATAATTCATATTTATCTTGCCGTAGTGCCATCGTGAGCCAAAGGGACAAAGATAATGTTCATGTTGTGTCGCTGTTTGAAAGCCAAGCTCTGGTCCTTTCCACATGTCTGTTTTGGCCAGTGTGCAGCAGAAGCATGAGGGAAATGTGTAGGTGGTTAGATCAGCCGATGAAGTGTAAATACCACTCAATCTGTTCTCATTAGAGCAGTAAAAACATACGAATCACTTCGCCTCTATTAAAAATGCCCCAGGGTCCTGGTTAAGTGTGTGAGTGTGTGTGTGCATTTGGTCGTAGCCTATATGAGGTTGTGAGCGAGAAGGAGGGGGGGGTGACAGAATGATGTTTTGGCATTTATGTCTGCAGAGGGGATCTGAAATGCCACCACCATCAGCGCTGCTTAATTCTCAGAAACACACTCTTAATCTGAACAGACAATCCGTTCCGACAGCCACTGTTATGATTCAAATCAACTTGGAGTGAAGGGTGTGTGTGTGTGTGTGTGTGTGTGTGTGTGTGTGTGTGTGTGTGTGTGTGTGTGTGTGCGCACTTGTGAGTGAGAGAGTATGTCATTGTGTTTTGGTATGTGATTAGGTGTCTGTGTGTGTGTGTGTGTGTGTGTATGACCAAGATATCACACATCCATTCCACATTCCCCCATGATAATGTGGATTGATTATGGATATGATAATGAGAGGCCGGCGCGGCGTCGCGACCTTCACAAGGTCTAATTGAAACAAGCGTTGGTCCTCCGAAGCACTTATCAAGTCACACAGCACATCATTAATCACGGAGAATACAAGCTGTCACTGTAACACACATACACACACGCACACACACACACACACACACACACACACACACATTCCCTGTTTTTCTGTTTTTCTAGCATACACACACATGCTCACTCTCCTGTCTTCTTCCTCTCTTTCTCTGACACACACACACACACACACACACACACTCATCCTCACACACATTCTCTAATTTTCTGTTTTTCGATCATACACACATGCACATACAGACACACACACACTCATCCTCACACACACAGTCTCTAATTTTCGTTTTTCGAGCATACACACACACACACATGCTCACTCTCCTGTTTTCTTTCTCTCTTTCTCTGACACACACACACACACACAAGCACACACACACATATACACGCGCGCACACACACACACGCACACACAATGCAAGCTGTCACTACAATATGCCTGGTATTGTCTTCTTTTAAGGAGAGTGGACAGCTAGTCCACCCTCCATCTCTATTTTCTACAAGAGAAGTTGAAGAACAAACAGGCTGTTGGAGTTAAACCTTAAAAAAACAAAGAAAAAAGAAAAAAACAAAGAGAGGGAATGTGAAAACATTTCAACAAATACGAACAGCTGTTCACTTCACCCAAACTCGGCTGAAATTGAATTAGCTCAAGTTGTTTTACTACCTGCTTTTATTAGAAGACAATTTGACAACCAAATGTGATTCCAGTGTCTGATTAAGGCAGCATATGGTGCCTACCTGTTAAACACAACGTGTTCAATACCAGCTTAACGCCTCAGTGAGCCACTCAAATAAACTAATAAGCCCAATATCATATTAGTCATTACATAGTCCAACACACAAAATTCCAATCTGATAAAAAGGTGGTTTCATTATCATCAGAGGGAAAACACAAGGGAGTTTGCACGCGCTTCGTTGATGCCATCGCCAACTTTGTTAATTGTTATTCAATTAACTGCTTTTGTTAATGAAACCAATTAATACTTAAAAACAAGCAGGGAGATATACAATTATTATGCATCTATGCAGAAGACAGCTAATTACAACTGTAAATCAATCAATTCTACATTAATCAGCTTGGAAAATGTCCAAAAACAACAAAGTCACTAAAAGACTTTGGAAGTTTTTTTTTTTTTAACATATTTTGATTGCCATGCCATTATCCTGTCTAATGATTGTTAACGATCCTTTAAAGAGTTTATGATCCAATTTCCTTGCCATGAATTTAATTGGGATCTAAATAGTATAATCTTACAGTGTAAAAGTGTGGCCTGTATTTAATCAAGGGTGGTGTATTGCAGTCTGCTCGAACAAGGTCACAGAACTCCTCTTAGGGCGAATACAGTCAGTGAAGCTTCATACTGCTGAAGGATGGAGAGATGAGGGCCAGACAGACTTGATCAGTTACACAAATGTTAATAAATCAGTCATTTTAGTGCCAGAACACAGACTAATATACGGATGATCTTCTCAGGATCTGCACTACTCTAGTGTCATTTGTCATGAGTGGTAGAAGTATTCAGATTCTTTATTTAAGTAAAAGTATAAATACACATGTAAAAAATTGTCCCTTATATGTAAAGCTGTACTATAGAACTTGAATGAAGAAATAAGAGCTCACAGAGCAGAGCTGCACGGTCTGTTAAAGGCTGCAGAGGCTTTGCAGCTGCAGTCTTAATTGGTCAGGTATGATCTGTATCTCATGGTGACTCCTGTTAGCAAACTTAAGAAAGATAAAACTGAACCTACTTGTTCCGATTCTAAAGTGTTGGGACGCTCTGACGTAAATACAAACAGAATGCACTCAATGGCAAACAAAGTGTGTTCCTGAGCTCATGTATTCATATCCTTTATACAATCATGTGTTCACAAAGTGGTGAACCTTGGGCCATCCTCGCTTGTGAACGACTGAGCCTTTCCAGGATGCCCCTTTCATACCTAATCATGATACTATCACCTGTTACCAATCAACCTGTTTACCTGTGGAATGTTCCAAACAGGTGTTTTTGGAGCGTTCCACATCTTTTCCAGCCTTTAGTTGCTTCTTTCCCAACATGTTTGTGCTGCCATAAAATTCAGAATAAGCAGATATTTACAAAAATCAATGAAGCTGTTGAGGTCAAACATTAAATATATTGTCTTTGTGCTGTTTTCTATTGTGTGTATGTCAAAAACAAATGATCATGTTCTGTTTTATTTATGTTTTACGCAGCATCCACATTTTTTTGGAATCTGGGTTGTATACAAAGGGTAAACCTTTTAAAACAAGATGTAAACAGACCGTAAATAAACAGGGGACATTTTTGTTGTTCTGTGCTTCTGGTACCATTCCACTTGTCCTCATGTTGCCTGACAATGGCCGCCATTTAACAAAAGTCACAGTCTCGTTTAAGTAAAAGTATGTCAGCGTTAAAATTTTCCAAAATTAAAAGTAGTCATTATGCAGTCAAAATGGCCTCTCACTTGCTTCATTATTATATAGTATATTACACTATTGGATCAGTATTGCTGATGCATTAATAGGTGAGCAGCATTTCAATGTCATAGCTGGCTGCTGTGGAGCTAATTCAAGCTGTAGCCTGTTGGGTGGTTAAATCTAGTGTAATGAATTATTACACATATTTTACATGATATTATTGTTTTTTAAACTCTTAATCATCAGATAAACTATAGCTGTCAGATAAACGTAGTGAAGAGTACTAAACAATAATAATATTCCCCTTTAAAATGTAGTGGTGTTAAAGTATAAAGTAACATACAATTAAAGTACTGAAGTGAAGTACCTCTGAATTGTACTAAGTATGAGAGCAAATATTTGTTACTTTCCCAGTACCTAGATTTATAAGACACAAAAATACACTAGCAGTAGTGACACATTTTTTTAATTTTTTTATTTTTGTTTTGTAATCATCCAACGAGCAGAATTCATCGGAAATAAAAATCTTCTGACTGAAGATTCTGGCCCTGAAATCATCTTACAATGAAAAATAAAGCATGAACTGGACATAAACAAAGCCTTGTCTCTGCAGGGAGACCATTAAAGCTAGCTGTTTATGGCTAATGGTAATTAGTAGCCCAAAGATAACTGTGCACATGGAGATCTTTGACTTTCTGTTAAACTCTGCTTCACACAAGGCAAGTTGTTTTTCGTGAGACAATATGTTTGTGATTTAGGTTTGTACAAACATCAACAGAGCATGTTTCCTTATGCATAAGGAACTTCTAATCAGTCCAGTCTAATTATTTTTGTAATATCCAACGCAAACACCTGGACCGTAATTGCAACACATACATCTTTCACTTTTAAATGAGACTGCCCTCATTTATCAGAAAAATAATCCTCAGCCTGGATAATTATCAGACATACAAACATAAACACCTTTAGAAGTTCTGATGTGAGGACCTGCTAGCCTCTTGAGTTTATACAGTCATGTGACCTGACCAGTGCCCTAGTTGAACACCTCTTAGATGTTTATGCATATATGGACGCTAATCTCTCAGTGAGGACTATGGGATTTGTGAATATTTTGTTTTACAGAGATCAAAGTAGCCGGCTAAGATCAGGAGAAACCCTTCAAACACATCAAACAGAGAGCAATGCATCCTGAATCCCACGCCCACTGTAGCCAATCAAGCCATGCATAACTCTTTTCCTTTGTAAAAGATACAGATTCTCAATGTGGGTCTCCCTCCATCAACATCTCATGCAGGTCACCCCCCACGGAGGCCGGGGCTGATGGGCCATCAAGCAGAGCCACTGCGCCGTATCTGTATGCCTCTCATACTTGGCTAACACGATGCTGGTATTGAGGAACAGAGGAGATACTGTGTTAAGAGATCAAAGCAGCAGTACAGAGATTTAGACTCACGGCCCCGTCAGTCAAGATGGCGAGACAAAGCAGGAGAAGACAGAAATGCTTACACACACTCTCCTGCTCACTCTCTGGTTGTCTCCGTGGTGCGCCTGTGAGGGGTGAGGCGTTACTGTCAGATGGCTTAGGGGCTACTCATTTGTAGACATCTACAGTACTACATGAACTAAACTGACACACACACATACAGGGACACACACATACATTCAAAAGATACTGATTGGAGCCCTCGTGGAGGAGAGGTCGCTTCTAGGCTGCAGACTGGCCTGTGGAGGAATGTTCTGTGCTCTCAGCATTTTCCCTCATCTCGAAGATGAATAGAGCTATTTTACAGACAGTGGAGAAACAACACAGTGCTCTGTGTGCTTGGACACATGATGTAGGAGCTTCGTTTCTGCTTGATCAAAGACGTGTTTTTTTTGTGTCAAGTTTGCAATACATCTCAAATACTTTCTGTGGATAGAGTGCGGATATAAAGGGGCAAAGATTTCTGTTGAACAGGACATCCTGCTGTACAGAATGACCCTTGTTAATGTCTTCTCTTTTGTACACGTGGATGTGATCACCCCTGCGTGGTATGCGTTTGTATTATTGTGAAATGTTCTACCACAATCTTTGTCCCTTTCACCTACCGTGACAGGAAAGATCATTTCCTTTGTAAAATCTGACGGCTGTAAGAATGATATCACTGGGGAAAAATGCTTTCCTACATTCTACAATGGGATCAAGACCACACAGAAAAAGACAGCAATTTAATGGTAATAGGGAAAATGAGATTTTAAAAAGAACCTGATAAAATCACAATATCTATTTGGTCTTAAACATCAGAAAAACTCAAGACAGGAAACTCGCATAGTTTAGAACCCAACACCCCGTGAACACCGATACCTCAGATCAGAAGAATGACACAACACCACCTTGTGGCCATCGACTGTAACATTTTAATTTAGACTTTGATCCATCCTTGACAATTACATGGCAATGGAAATTGCAAAAGGATTAAGATGAAAAATGCATTATGCTAACAAAAAATTAAGAACAACTCAGAACAAATTATAGACATTGCAAAACATCAGAACAAAAATTTCCTCACGAAAAGTGCAACACAAGTTGACTACCACAAATTAGGAATAGGCTCTTAAATTAAGGCAGGACGTCAATGCTAAAACCACTCTGACCTTCACAAATTTGTGAGAGACTTGAGGCAGAATGGCTGAGCGTGCCCTCGTGCCAGGAGAACACTTGAGTTTCCGAAGAAGACCGAGGCTGAGACCTCGACTCAGGAACTTTGACACAAGTCAAAACACAGACCAGGAACAGTTAGTCACCAAGGACACGCAGAGGACAGAGTGCCAACACACAGACAAATCTGACTGGCTGGAGAGCCCATGGTAGGTTCGGATCCAGGAATGGGGCCTGAGCCCAGAAATCCCAAACAGAGGTGATCAGGCGGCAACTTCAGTTCGTGCAGTTTTCAGAGGCCTGAAAAAGAAAATGAATATACAGTAGTGTTACATCATCATGATTCATTATAATCAAATTACAGCTGCTTCATGGGTGGGCTACACCTGTGCACAGGACAAATTCTCTTTATTGACACTTGTCTCAACAGTGATTGAAATGGCCCCTCACAAATAAAGATATATTACCACATCTGTGCAAAGAGCATAAAAAATCGTTATCAGCAGTGCGGTTGGGACTTAACCCACGATTTAAACTCCAAAAACATTCTCTACAACAATACGAACATGTTCTCTCTCTGGGAGAGAAAGAGTGCCTGTTCCTGTACCTTTAGGGATTCAGACGCTTTACGCAGTTCTTTGATGACTGCAGACAAAGCTTCTGGGTTGATGCCCTGCTCACACAGTCTCACACATATGGACAGAGACTCCATGTCCAAACCTGTGTTCAGCAACCTGGAGATCTCCAGCAGCACTGGATGAAAAAGATGACAGGTTACCCAGTTACAGTTAGATTTTCTGGTGACATTTGATTACTGCACGTCCTGTGCGAGGTTAGCAAAACGATTACACACGAGCTGCGGGTTCGCAAAACAGCCAGCTGATTTGCGACCGAATCAAAGTCATTTTTCAAATATATATTTACCGTCCATTGTCTCCCGGACTGCGTTTAGGTTTGCATTTGCTGCGCTTGCCATGGCGTAAACTACGCTGGATACAGTTAGCCAACGCTTGCTAGGAGGTGGCTAACTAACAGGACTTGAAGAGGTCTCTGACGCGAAACAACAGTAAGTTATTGCAACAGTTCAGCCAGACTTTAAATGTTTCGTATTCATTTTAGATAAGGGCTCCTAAATTCTTTAAGGGACAATATTAGCAGCTAGCAACCTTTCTTGCTAAACTATCACTGCCCAATCCGTACGATACGGGAGGAGGAAGTGACGACATTTGGTCACTGATTGGTTCTCAAGAACTTCCTGCAACATTTCTATTGGCTAGCGGGGCTTGAGGCCGAAATTGAAATAAACGTTTGAGCCCTCTCACTGTTGTTTCTTTGCAGACTCTTCAATGAAGATTGGTTTTAGCTGTGCGTTCAAAGTCCTGGCTCATTAACAGTTGTAAGTACCAACGGCAAAACGTATATAACTAATATTTAAACATTTCATTTTTAAGTAAAGTGTTGTATTAAGAAATACGGCAGGAGGCAACGCAATGTTTCGCTGTGACCAAAATCCTTCTACACCAATTGGTTCCTTCGAAGGTCGGTTAAGTTAACGCCATGGAAACAGGGAAGTAAAGGAGCTAACGTACCAAACTAACAAACTAAAACGTCGATTCACCGTACAACGAGACAGTTTGTGTGAAGTATTCCTTAGCAATCTTATTTTCCTTTATGTTGACTGCGATATTGTCTGTCGTCAGTTAAGATGGGGGACCATGTTGAGATACAGATCACTCCAGAGACTCCAGGCAGGCCTTCCATTAGAAATCCCTTTGAAAGTCCTAATGACTACCACCACCTCCGCGAAGCCCTGGTGCCAAGCCCGTCTGTCTTCAGGTCCAAGGCCTGTAAAGCTGTAAGTTTGAACAACTCTCACCTACAATCTTTTAGACCCACTTTTATGTGACACATCTCTTATTGCAAAGATTCATTTCCTCGTCTCTCTCTCTCCTGAAGACTCCTCCCAAGTTTAACTGGTCTATTGATGAAATGGCCAGTCTTCTCCCAGTACACATTGACCCAGAGGAAATCCAGAGACAGTCCTTCTACCTCAGCCAGACAAGGTATGTACAGAAACACGGTAGTCACAGGAGATGGAGGAGATATGTAGATAATAAGGATGACATTGTGAACTAAGACCATCATGATTTATTATATTCAGAGAATGAATTAAAAAGGAAGTTTAAGTGACAAAACTCTTCTCTATTCAAACATCTAGGATGGATACTGACATCGAGGAAAAGCGTCAGAACGCTATTGAGCAGGTATGGGATTCTAATTAAATCTAATCATATTGTATAATGATAGAGAAGTTTTTAGATTCATGATGTAATTACGTTGTTTGTTTCCCCATAAAGTTTTTCACCAAAGGAACCATTGTGCCGTCCCCCTGGGCAGCACCAGACACCCGTAAAGGCCCTCAGATCTATACGAAAAGTAGGTTATGTTACTTTTTAACTCGTCAAAATCTTTTACAGTCACATTTTCCTCTTAAAAATGTAATGTTGTATTCTGGTTTTGGTACATTCCATGTTACTGTATTGTGTCTTTGTACCTGTAGGTTGTGTATCTGCAATGATTGAAGAGGAGCCAGAGAAAATCTCAGGTTGGTGTGTTCCTTGAGTGGGTTTGAAATGACTCTCTACAAACGGTTTCCCATGATGTCTTCTCTCCTTCACAATCCACTAATTTGTTTTGGATCTCTTTTTTTCCAGTTGCTTGCCAGACGACTCTGTCGTTACCTTTGGCCTTTGATTTGGAGAAATTACTAGGTAAGCCTCTAATAAATGCCAGCACAATCAAATTAGAGTGTTATGAAAGAGTACTCTCCCATCAAGTCATCATGGTTTTTTTTTTTTTTTTGTCTGTCTGTTTCTTCCATGTCCTCAGGGGACTATTACCGGCATGAGGAAGCATGTGAAGCTGTGCAGGAGAGTCTCAGTTCTTCCTCCTTAAGACGAAAGCTCTTCCTCGATGGCCAGGGCAGTTACAGCGGCTCTGACAGCTCCAGCCCTCCAAGCCCAGACAGAAGCCATCCCAGGCCGCAGAGACCTTCTCTAAGTGTGGGAGAGGGAGCTGTAGGAGGGCTTGAAGCTATATCGTCTATATTTTCCTCCCCTTTGTCCTGTGGTGTGTCAGCTCCAACTCCCTCTACGGTGAGTGATCTGTAGTGTTGAGCATGATGATTACTGTGCCATACTTTTGATGTGTCAGTTTCACACCACAATATCTGTGTGGATGTGTCTTTAATTTTGATATTGTAGATTTTTTCTCTTTTCTAGAATATGTCACACAATGCAATAGATTAACACTTGCACTGTTAACCAAAAATGTATTGGCTTTGCTTTAACTACAGGGTCAGTTCTCCTCCAGTCCCATCCAGCATGGCTGCTTCCGCGACTGCAGCCTTGGCAGCATCACCAGCCCTCTGTTCCCTGACAGGTCGTCTCCTGCTGGCCTCGTCTCCCCATCAGTCTCTCCTATCGTTGCAAATGTAGCACGCACACCCATAGGCTCAGGTACATGATTCATTTTGTACAAAGCAGTATTGAAAAAAAATCCGATATGGTTTTTCTATATGAATCTGTGTTCTTTCTGTAGCTGAGAGGAAGCAGCTGAACAATTTGACACCGCATGGCGCCCCCCTTGACAAAGATGTCACTTCCACCAATGAGAGCCCGTTTGTCGAGGGTTGCTCTCCCATTCGTAGCTGCTCCCCACAACAGCTCCACCGCCTCACTGGGCCCCAGCACAACGGCAGACCCAAGCCCCGGTCCAGAGTCCGCTGCTGGGCCTCCCCTCCCCTCATCTCCCCGATCCTCAACCCAAAACTTCAAGACAATCAGGAGGTTGAGGAACAAGTCCCCTGCTCCTCCTCTTCCTCCTCCTCCTCTTCTTCTCTCCCCCCTATGGAGCTAGATCCATCCTCACCCATGGCCCGTGACACTCATCCCGCTGACACTGAGAGAGTTAGCCTGGATCCTATGGAACCTGTAAAAATGGAGGATGACAAGGACACAGGGATAGAACCGAGGTTGGAAGATGAGGAGGATGAGGAAGAAGGAAGGCTTTCAGGACAGCTGACCAGCTCTCGTATGGGCAATGTGTCGGCAACAGAAAGCTCTCAGATGTTTGTATCTCTCCTGGCAGAGGGAAGCAGCATACGCTACGACTCCAGCATGCAGGTTGGTGGAGGCGGCACTAAGAGCTGCTTTGTTCTTTCACTGCATGTTTGACTTACTCTTATATGAATGAGATCTTGTTGGTCATTACATATTGATACGTTTGCCTAATTGAATATTTACATCGCACTGCTGTTTATGTGTGTTCAGGTGGACAGCGGATACAACACTACCTCAGCAGGCACCGCCAGTCTTATAGACGGCCTCGGCTCGGACTGTCACAGCAAAGAGTCCTTCAGTTCAAACCCAGTAGAAGATGTTTTCCAGGTCACTCGACACAGTAAAGTAAAGGTACTATCAACCCTGCACACACAAGTACAGGGTGCAGTTTGTGTGTTTAGATCTAATACAGTAGCTATTTAAAATACCTGTATATTGCAGACTTTATGACAGTATTGTGCATGCTGCAAAGCTGTATCAGTTTATTTTAGCGACTTAGTTGCTTTTTCATTTTACTTTTCATCTTACTAAGTTTCTTGTGTTCCAGGTATTTTATCCTCACCACTGAGCCATCTGACTGATGCATTTAAAGGGACGCCTCTTCCAGTGGAAGCTAAAAATGCTTATTTTGCAATCAAATACAACAAAGTTTACACAAATTTTGAAGCATTCAGGTGGAATGAATTTGGTTTGGGTGAATGCAGTTGCAATGTTAAATGAAATAGGAACAGAGCTTTCACAAGTGGTTAAACGGGCTGCAACTAACTTGTTTTTGCTTATTTTCATGATTAATTGAAGCTGGAACCAGCAAATGTTTTGACTTTTTTTTTTTTAAAATGAAATGATTCATCAATTATTAAAAATAGTTGCCAATTTAATTTAATTGATTAATCAACTAATGGTTGCAGCTCTAGTGGTTATTGGTTCGTTAAGGTTTAAAGTTCAAGTTGTGCTCTACCATAGTGTGTTTTATCACCGGTTATAAGGGAGAAGACTAAAGACACTGAAAAGCTATAAGTCCAAGTCAGAAGTTTAGTGGTGTGATAAGAGTGGAGAAAAACGTCAATCCTGTATTAAACATGCACAACAATAAGCTTGAATGCTGGACTGATGCTAATGCCATCATTTCAATTTTATTTGGTGCTCGACCGAATTGATCCTGACTATCAGATGACATCATATTTGTACTGTATTTATGTTTTTATAAAACTGTTTATCATGGTGTTTTTATATGAGAGCTTTTTCTTTTATTGTGAGTCAGAATTGTCAGAATTCAGGTTACCTGTGGATCTTATTTGGATTGGTAGAATATTTATTCCTGGTGAAGAAACACTGAATAATGCCACTAAAATTGAGCCATTTGTTCATCTTTTTTTTCTGTACTTGAAAGCATGGGCTGGAGCGTCGCATTAAATTAACTTGAATTCTTTGTCTTGCTTGAGAGGACAGTTATTTTTGAGTCGGGTGTTTCTACCATGTTTATTTTCAGCACTGAGTATTTTGACTTAATGAAATGAGACGTGATGTTCAGGGTCGAGCTCCAGATAATTCAATAACACTTATTATCACTCTGTCTAATTGCATTGTGACAGTTCTCATTATTGTGGTTCAAAACGCTGTTTAAATTACTTTTGACCAAAATATGTCAGTGTGAGATTTCAGTAGAGAATACACAGAATACCATTTTTCAAAATGATTTTGATTTACTAAGATTAAGTCATTTAATGTTGGATTTGGTTAAATCGTTGCCACATATCTATTGAGAGGATGTTATGATATTAATCTTATATAGAATTCTTTATTCCTGTTGACAGTAACAACTTGTTTCCATCAGTTATGAACCGTCTTTGTACAAGTATCTCAGTTTTACTGACGAAGATTCATAGTGAGTCGACAAAACACACAGAACCAAGTGGGTTAAGAAAAAGAAAGCTTTAATGACTGAGTCGACTGCTGCTCTGTTATTTGACTTCCAGTCCCTTGCGCCTGTCCTCATCTGTGTACAAACACGTGTTTCACGTAGTATAAAATGACTACAGGAGAAGCGTAACGTGTGAGGTTGGGTCAGTGCAGCCTCGCTGTGGTACATTTATTAAAATAGATACGCCTGCTGACAGTTGAACAGTTAATTGTGTCAATGCACCAAACTCCTTCTTTCATAGTCTTCTATGATTTCTTGATCTGGAAGATGAGCTGGTGGTTTGGGTGAATTACTGTGCCGGTTTCTGTGTCAGCGGTCCAGTTTGGCTTTTTTGGCCTGTGGCTCAACATCTGGGGCTGGAACACTCACACCCGGGATCTGAAAAATCAATCAGAAATCAAAAATCCTGCCGTACCTGGAGGACACTGGACAACAAAACTCACAAACAAAGCATTATTTATACTCATTTCACAGCACAAAGACCCACTTCTGGGGCTAAAACATTAAATGTTACACAAAATGTATTTACAGATTTCGACATAAGGTAGCCATCACATCATTTTGTCTGACAGTGAATGTTCCGTGTCGTCAGTCCTTACCACAGGCTCAATCAGAGCCATGCGGATCTTCTGGTGCTGAATATTGGAGTCATCCAGGCTGATGGTGACCTTCACCTTGTCAAACATGCAGAAGGTGTGCTGCTCTACCTTCAGAGTGGGACCCTGAGCGCACACACAGGAAAGATCTTTTTAACATTTCATGATGGTTTCAGCTTAACACTGCTGATCTTTAAAAAATAACTTGTGTTTATACCTCCTCATCAAAAACAAGGCTTGGGGTTGCCTTGTCTTTCGTGTCGAAGAAGACCATTCCCTCCAGGCCAAACTTCGGGATGAGTACAGTGATTGCGTTCTTCCTCACAAACAGAACATATCCCTCTTCATTCAGTATGCCTCGGCTCTTGAAGAACAACTGGAAAGAGATCATTTGTGTTAAAAGCGTGATTTTCAGCAGAGGTTCATGGGGTTATCAGTGGACACTGTGTTGATCGTCACACTTCTGGTCAGTCAATATTTTTATGATGATGGTACAGGACAGTGTGTCTGTGTGTGTCTACCTGTGTGTGGAAGGCCACAGATGCTCTCTGGGCATACTGAGCCATTTTATGTCTGTAGTTGAGATTATTGGAGAGGGCTGACTGCTTATGTTTGTCCATCAAATCTGGGTAGGTGCTGTCTGCTCCTATGGCCACGGCCAGCAAACGGTGCACTATAATATCTGCATACCTGTGGAGGAGAGCAGGTGAACAGGGAGGAATGGAGGAGGTAGAGGTTTAGATAGACATTCAAAGGTTAGAAAGAACAGCCATGTGGTAGTTTGCCAATTGTGCACATTTCTTTGTTAAAAAGGCCAAACCCAAGTTAAAATGTGTAGAAATCTGTTTTCATACCTCCTAATAGGCGATGTGAAGTGTGTGTAAATGGGTGAAGCAAGGCCGTAGTGGTGGAAATCGCTGTCCATGCCAGAGCAAAAATACACAGCCTGCATCATGCAGCGAGTGGCCAGGATGCGCAGCAGCGTGTTAAAATACGAGAAGTCATCCACTTTTGCCACGTCAAGGGAGTCCGCCAGGGCTTTGGCCGAATCTGTGTGGATCTCCACACCCTGATGACAAAAGGAAACAAAGTGTTGACAGCTTAAAAAATGTATCTGTCGCTGGTCATGTGATGGATACACTGCTAGCAGAGTAATGGATAAATGGCTAAAACAGTTGGCTAAAGGGAAAGGATAAATGGTTGAAATAGTTAGCTAACAGTGATGGCTAAATGGTTGTAATTAACGGCCGTGATGATGAGGACACTTGAGTTCATTGGACAGAGCTGTGGTGAGGTACCATACGCCTGCCAAACACTTTGGGAACCACTGGGCTGTTGGGATGTTTGCCTCTGTGTCTGATTTGTTTTGTACTGTCCAGCGACGGCGTGAGCATATAACTTGAAAACCAAAGCATTTTTCCCCACTCACCTTGGACTTTGCAGCCTTGAGCAGGATGTCGTAGTTCGACGGAGGCGGTGCTGGATGTTTCCTTAGCATAGCACAGTCTGAAAACTCCTCATAAATCTTCTGGGCAACGGAAATATTGGCTAGCAACATGAACTCCTCCACCATGGAGTTTGTCTCCCTGATAAACAAGACACGGGCTGATTCACACACGTCCAAAACACAGCATGACACACACACACAGACAATAGGAAATCAGCTGTTGTGGAGAAAAGGTTACCTACATGAGCTCTTTGGTCTGGAGGTCAATGGGGTCGTGGGTTTCACTGTCAATGTGGAAACGGACCTCTAAGGATGACAGCGTCAACGCCCTGAAGGATCAAATGCAACACAATTCATGTTCAATACAGCCAGTTTAAATATACAGCAGTTAATGGAGTTATGCTTTTGTATTTTAAGTTGTTTGTCGACTTGAAGGCATGTTTCCTTATTTTGAAGGCAACTGAGCCATAGATCAATAAAAAAAAAGTCAAGCCAACAGCATTTTCCACCAATAGCATTAGAGTACAGCCATCCTGCATTTTGTATATCTATTCTTCTGCCTCTACTGCTCCAAACTCCCAGTCTTTACCCTTTCTCTATCCTCTGCCTCTTGAGGATTTTGGCGAGTCTGTTGAGACCTCGTAGGCTCTTGGTGGTATCATCATTCTTGGTGGTGTCATCAATCCTCATCTGGGCCTCAGCATAGGTCAAAGATGCCTGAACCAGACCAAACAAGGAAACATGAATAAACAAAAATCACGCTGGACCCTGTGACTCTGTGTCTTTCAAACAGATAATGAAATCAGGGGGTAGTGTTATTATAATTTTCTGTAGTATCTATGTTTTCTGTCGTCATACATTGCGTGTTGGCAGTATACCTTGGAGTTAATGACGCTTTTTGTAAATCGGGTCTTCAGAATTTCAGCCTTGTGGTTCATCTCCCAGATACACGAGAAAGCCAGCCTGGTAAAAATGAACGAATGAATGAATGAATGAATGAATGAATGAATAAATGAATAAATGGAATGGCGTAAATCTATGAGCACTGATGATACTGATTACTGTGTGTGTGTGTGTGTGTGTGTGTGTGTGTGTGTGTGTGTGTGCGTGTGTGTGTGTGTGTGCGTGTATCTCTGGTCCTCACCTCTCCACATTGGAGCGTAGAGAACAAAGATTGGAGCTGAGCAGCTCAGGCACCATATCAATCCTCTGATGGAGACACAATCAAACACACCATGTAACTGTGAAACCACGACGCTTCTGGAGTCTTTTGTTTATTTCTAGCTTTTAGGTTTGTAATGATGTTGTGAAAACACTGAGGTGTGTGTGTTTTTCCTTACTTTGCCACACAAGTAGACGGTGGTGCCGCGGTTGGCAGCCTCTTTGTCCAAAGCGTTGCCAGGTCTGATGAAGTGGCTGACATCAGCGATGTGGACGCCCACCTGCAGCAAACAAATAACACACTGTAAAATATAGACAAACATAACTGAATACTATTACTTTATAATATACAGTGTGTGTACAATATGTGTACCTCAAGGTTTCCATTGTCCAGCTCTCTACAGTGCAGGGCATCATCTATGTCTGTACATCCTGGAGGGTCCACACTGCACACCGTCAGATGCCTCAGGTCCTCCCTCTTCGCCATGTCCTTTACCACACACATCCACATTAACGTATGCAGAAGTATTTACATGTGTGCTTTCAAAAATATTACTGTGTGTCTCAAGAACAGCTGCTATTACCTCGGGTGTGATGGCCCACGGCATCTTGGGAAGGAAACTGAGCACAGCCTGAGAGAATGCCTGGTGGGGGACGTCATGCTCCAGGAGCAGCACCTCCTGCTCTGTGTCCTTCTCCCCTGCAGCTCCCAGACTGCGCACAAAGTGACCCTAACAAAGATGGGGAAAAAACTAGATTTCTGTCCATGCACAGGCTGTTTTTGTACATATTATTATGTGTCCATTCAATTTTTTGTCACACTTTGGCAGCTGGAGATGTACCCACTCATAGAAGTTCCAAAGATCTGACATTCAAAGAAGTTCAACTCACATTTGGGTATCTGGAGTGTCTGGGCCAGCCATCAATGGCCACAATGATCCTGTGGCCGGCCAGTGTGGATGACTGACGTGTTTCAATGCGAATGCGAGGGATCCGACGGTCTGCTGGGGTGAAAAGATGTCGGGTTGACTGAATGAAAAGGAAAGAAAAGTGATGGTCAGTGCTACGGGTTACAGACACAAACGTGGTAGCACAGTTTGTACAGAGTACAGAGAGAGACAGCTTCAAATTTTCAAACCAAGCAGAATTAAACTGTGTATGACAGACGGTGCTACAGAGCAGCCTACACTTACCTCTTTAATCTGAGAGACGTTGAGCATGCCACAGAATGGCCTCCAGCTCCTTTTGATGATTCCCATTACTTTGCCGGTGGGCTTCCTGGCTGCCTCAGCTGCCGATATCCTCAACTGCTCAGACACACAGGAATACATTAAAAAAAGTACAAGCTCTCTGTGTAGTTAAGCACCCAGATACTGTCTGCCCATGCCAATAGACACCCTGGTGAATTGAGCTGAGGAGGGGAAACAACCTACACCTCCTGCAAGACTGAGCGGAGACAAAGCCATTCTGATCAAAATCCAAAACCCAAATTCACCGCTTTTTCCTCGTCCTCTTCTTCAGTGTTATCGTCCTTTGCTACGCCTTCATCCTGCAGCACAACTGAGGAGGGCGCCACCCATTGATTCCGTGGCAACAGCTGCACGGCAACGACATCCTGGTGCACAGCTCTGTTGAGGTTCTGAAGACCCTGGATGAGAACCTGGCAACAAGCCGAAGGGACAGTACAGAGCGTTTAACGAGTGCAGGCACTTTACTGTTACTGACAGCTAATTAACTTGCAGTAATTCCAAGTGGAAACACACAACATGATGAATTCTGACCCAAACCCAGATGAGGTCTGGAAGATTCTTTCATTTCCAGATTTTGCATAACAGTTGAAACTCTGCACATTTACAAACAAACGTGCACACACACCTCTGTGCTGTCTTCCCCCTCTCCCTGGACAAAGACTGTGGCCTCCAGATAGTTGTCCCTGCTGGCCCTAAAGGTGCCCTGGAGGAAGGAGCCACTCTTAAGCCCGGCTTGGATCTTGGACAGAGGGAGGTGCTCCGGGAATAACACCTTACTGCTCGTGATCTCATTCTGAGGGAGGAAAGAAAAAGACATGAATGGAAGGAGAAGATAGAGAGAATGATGTCCATAGAGATTAGCCACAAAGCGATGGCAGGGGTGTGAACTGGACGTACAGATACAAATTCTCCATACAGTCTCTGAATTAGCTCTTATCTCTTTATGTAATTAATCCAACATTGTGTTTACCTTGTCGTCATTGGACAAAGCCAGACGATCCACAAGCTCAGGATTTGCGATCAGACCCTTGATGTACTCTTCACCTGAATGGAAGGGAATGAATGTTTGTGACAAAGTGACAAATACAACTGATATTTCCTTTCTCTGAAGAAAGACCACTAACATTTGTACGCCAGCAGGCCGCTGTCCTCCGCCTTCTGCTTGTTCCCCTGGTCATTGGTGAGGAGGACCACCTTGAGCCCATCTGCGCCGGACTCGGATGTCTTCAGGTGCTGGCTGTACCATTCTGCCGCCACACGGATCGCACGGTCATTGCGGTCATTGGCGCTCTCCCCCTGTTCACGTTCAATGAATGTCTCTCTGGAAGAAGAGACATTTTATGGATGAATGTGTAACAAACATGAAGGCAAAAAAAGGATCTTTCATGAGTTCCACAAGCAAATGATTATCATGAGGTCTAATAAGGAGATCTTTGTGTGAGGATGAATGTAACTTCATATGCAAGTGGCCAATATATTTAGTCGCTGATTTACTTTCAAGTGTTTTACTTTTTATTACTATTGTGCAATTATGATGCTGTGATGAAGTTAAAAAAAAGGCAGCGGTGTCTTTGTACCTGTGGTGTTCGTTGGTAAAGGCATAGAAGTGCTTCTCTTTCTCATGTATGATGTCCTTGAGGCGTTTATAGACGGGTGCACTGCGGTGGCGTACCTCCTGCATCACAGTCTGCAGGATAATCACATTACGAATCACAGGATCTTCCAACACGTCAATCTGCAGGACACAGAAATTGTGAACATTAACATCACAATATTCAGAAGACCTGCTATTCATTCAAAAATACATATCATGAAGGTGGTTAGCCCCAGTTATAACGTTACATAGGATACTACATTGGTCTTATACAGAGTATAAGTATGGACTGCTTGGTGATCAAAAGGCCTTCTTGTTTGAATACACGTATGATGCTGCGTATCCAGTGGAAGTGGTGAACTCTTTTTACCTGATGCAGCACCACATTCGTGTCAGGAATCAGATAATGTGGATAAGAGCACAGGTTGCTCTCAATACACGCGTCTCTCTGCAGCACCGTGGACTCTTGTTTGCATACAGTGCAACCTTCGCTTCCGCACCAAATATCATCTCTCAGATAATGTTCGCGCACTATTTTCATCACCCCACCCGACCGGGTCTTCTTAACGAAGGTTTTAGATTTTAACATGACGACGATAAAAGCCTCAAAATGGTAAATCCCGATGTTTTTATCCCCCAATTTGGTAACAACCGGTTAGCTACCCATGTGTAAACTAACTCTCTCGGCCGACAAAACTTTCCCAGAGTTTTGATGAACACGAAAAATCGAATTTTAGGAGTTCGTATTCTAACGTATGTTTTTCCTTTATCTTAATCTCAATTTAGAAACAATGTCCGAAAATAAAACGCAAGTTACGCACCAGGACACACCGATATTTTACTGTTTCCGTGTAAAACACTTTACGAGTCCATGTTTAATTTTGGTTGGCCATCTAAAGTCTCTTCAATAACAACAAAGCAAAGGAAGGCAGAAGAGGGACTGGGTGGATGGTTTAATAAGAGGTAGTTAATTTTACAGCGCCCCCTGTGTTTCGGATGTAGTACTGCACTGCTGTGCGTTGCAACGAATTATAGACGAGTGGGCGTTGATTGTATTACACGTTCACTACCATAGAGGGCGCTGTAATCAAGACCACTCCACCTTAGTCGAACAGTTGGCGGTTAGCAGGCGGCTAGGAGCGGGACCCTTGAAAATAAAAAGAGCTCGGAGATGTCCCTTTAACGTTGTATCAGAGTTTACATGCTATTTTCTTGAGTATGATTACATCGGGTTTCTGCTTAAAGTATATAGTTAGACTGGTGCTGTGTCGGGATTTGTTTTCAATTCTCCTTGTAACAAACTAACGTTAAAGTATCACATATCGCGATGTCGGTAAACTCTGAATTAACTAGTTAACTTTCTAATCTCACGTAATCTCCGCTACAGTAACTGCCTCAAGCTAGCTAGCAGCCACTAGCTCGCCTTGCTAGTTAACGTTGGCTAGCAAAAAAGAGGACACAAACTTCGGACCAAAGCAATACAAAATGCCTCCTAAGAAGCAACAGCTGAGGCCGACAGCAGCCAACGTCTCCAGCTCCTTGGACCTGGAGTCGGAGGACATTAGCCTGGAGACCACGGTGCCTACCACAGAGGATGTCTCCTCGTCCGACGAGCAGCGGAACGGCTCCCAGAAGGTGACCCGCCAGCTGATTGAGAGGAAGGAGCTGCTGCACAACGTCCAGTTGCTGAAAATTGAGCTTTCTCAGAAAAACCTGATCATTGACAACATGAAGGCCGATCATATGTCCAAGGTAGAGGGGCAGGAATGCTGCGAAGTTTGAGTCAGAGATAAGATGGGCAGCGTTACTAACATAATAACATAAACACTGTGCATCTCGTATACAGTTAGTAATATTTTGAGAAGCAGCAACTGGAGATACAGTACCATTATCTGAATTATCATGCAAGAATAGCCCTGTGATTGTTTCCATGCTTTTGTTCTTATATGTCAGATTGAGGAGCTGGAGGAGAGGCTGAATGATGCTCTACATCAGAAACAAGTTTTTGCCCTGAGACTGGACAGCCAGCTGAAACTAGCTCAAGAGGAGAACAGGTGAGAAACGGCAGCATGAAAAACGTTTTAACTGGGATTACCTATCTTCTATCCCGCCAGTTAGCTGGTAAGCACAAATGTGAACCATCCTAACAACAGTTGTCATCACCAGGAAGCAGCAGACTCTGCGTAAGCAAGAGATGGAGGCCATCCTGCTCAGGCAGCAGCAGCTAGAGGAGACCAACCGTCAGCTGTGTGAGAAGGCTGGAGAGCTGCGGAGGTCTCTACGGGATCTGGACATCTCTCAGGACAGGTACCAGGAGCTCCGCGACCTCCCGGAAGACAAAATCTCCATACAGGAATACGTAGCTGTAAGTACGGGGGAGCTCTCCGTAAACTCTGTGCCACCATGTCAAACCCTACAGATGGTAACCAGATATGATGCAGAACATGACGAGGCTGGCGCTGAGTTTCCTGATGACCTTGTCTCTGCGTTGTGTGTTTAGATGCGCTTCTATGAGGTGGTGACTCCTCTGCGGGCTCAGCTGGCTGAGCTCAGTATGAAGAGAGGCAGTTTGACTGAAGAGCTGGATACACACAGAACCCAGATGAAGGCTTTGATGGAGGTACCACACACATACACACACACAAGCTTGTACTACACTTCTGTGTTGCTGTTCATTTAGCATTTTATCTGACTTGTGCATTATTGTATTCTACGTGTTTTATATTTTTGGTTTATTTCTCTTTCATCTCTATTCGCATCAAATGCTGTTAACAGAGTAAAGTTCAAGTAACTGTTGAACTTGTTAGTGCAGGCACTGCTTTTTTTGCTTTTTTTGCTTGATGTTTTCGTTGTCTAAACTCACTTTAAGCAAACACTCACGCCTCCGGGCTTTGAGTCATGTGCTTAGAAAGCACAGACATGAAGAACGCAGAAAGGGTCAAGAGGTTCAGTTAGCCTTAAACAACTAAGTGTGAAAATGGGGAAGACACGTGGTCTGAGCCACCTGAAATTTGTTCTGTGTCAGTCACAGCACCCTCAGAATGATCTTTTTCACAGCCTGCAGTGCTCAGAATGAGAGTGGCACGATTCACAAAATAATCCATCCAGTTAATCTAGTCACCAGTGGCCCTGTGGGCACAAATGACACATTGATGAGATAATGATGCAGCACGCTGAAGGCAGGGTCAGAATTCGGCAGAAAATAGCATGAATCCAGGCAAGTGCTGCTTGAAGCATGATGGATATATTCTCGGTGAACAGGGGACCATTTGAGACTTAATGAGTATAATTTGAATACCACGGAGTGTCCAGACATTGTTACTGAGCAGGTGTTTGGCTTTGCTGTCACAGTTTCTTTCTTTTCTTTTTTTTTCACTTTGATTCATCCAGCAGGTTAAATACTCATCAGCTCGAGATGCTTCCAGGAAAAGGATGTGATGGTTACAGCATGAGTATGTTTGGTAATGTAAATGTTGTCTGTTCTGTGCATCCACAGAGCTACGAGGAGGAGCGGCGGCTACGCACTGAGCTGGAGCTGAGGAGCCAGAGACTGACCCTCGAACTGGCCGATACCAAACAGCAGATCCAAGAGGGAGACTATCGCAGAGACAACTACCCAAGCATCAAACGGTGAGTGTTTGTGTGCCTCCTCTGTGGGCCTGCTCATTTGACGAGGAGGGGTCAGCCCACCTTTGACTCCACTGAAAGCTGCGGGACAGTTTTGTGGGCTGTGTTCTTTGAAGGAGCTCGTCCTTGAAATGGGACCCAGCTAACATCGAGAGAACAATACATGGAAACAACATACTGACACCACAGGTTTCTCTCTCCTGGATCTGAGACCAGCTGCAGATATAGAGTTTACTTTGTTTTATTTGAAGACCAGATTGTTGTCGTCAAACTATGTGCTTCTTGGTGCATTGAGTTGCTGAAATGAATTACATGACTGTAAATATAACATAGCCAACATGTAGGTTGGTTTGTTTTTTTTTTTTTGTCCTAATATTTTCTGAAATAATTTTCACTTCAATCATTTTTTATAAAGACAACAAATGTTATACAATGCATTCTGGTTTTCCCCTACATTTAACTTCTGGATATGAAAGTTCAAATGTATGTTAACCTTTTACGCTGTGGTTTATAGTGAGCGTGACAACTTCGAAGCAGAACTGAAGGAGTTAACGAGGAGATTTGAGACACTAGACTTGGCTCACACTGCGCTGACCAGAGAAAGGAACACACTCAGCAAAGAGGTGCTTCACACAAAACCAATCACACACGTGCGCACGCAATATTTCGCCTTCATAATACTCATTGAAGTCTTTTGGGTGTTCTGTAGTCATTTTTCATTTTTCTCTTCTTGCCCTCCAGGTGGCGACATTGCAGCAGTCAGTGACTCTTCTGCAGAAGGACAAGGAGTACCTCCACAGGCAGAACATGGAGCTTAGTGTCCGCTGTGCACACGAAGAAGACCGGCTGGAGAGGCTGCAGGTCCACACAGCTGATCAGATAGGAGGCTCATCAAATACAAAGGGTTGTCAGTAACAGGAAGGCCTCATATAACATGCATTCACTTCTTGTTTCTGTGGTCCAGGTGCAATTAGAAGACACTAAGAAGGCAAGGGAGGACGCCTATGAAAAATATGTAGCATCCAGGTTAGGCTCTGCAACACAGAATATCAGTCTGAGCACAAACCATCGCCAGTAGAAAGCACCAAATGTTGACACTGAAGGTTTCGTCTGCCATAACTCTGTTCATGTTTTTCTCCCCTTCCCTCCACTTCAGAGACCACTATAAGTCAGAGTACGAGACCAAGCTGAAAGAGGAGTTGGAGAACATCAGGTTAAAAACCAGTCACGAGATAGACAACCTGCAGAGAACCTCCAGGGAGATGTATGAGAGGGAGAACAGGTATCCGTTTGTTTTTTTTATTTAACTTGTAAGAAACTGTATGTTGGTAAAAAGCATGAACAAATATCAAGGTGCGCTTTTCAAACCGGAGAAGGTTACACATTTTGTTAACACGCCATCGCTTTTTTAGCTCGCCAGTTGTGAATAGAGGAAGAGCTGTCACTCCAGATTCAACCCCAAAAACAAAAAGGTCTGGACACTGTGTAAAACATAAATAAAACAGTGAAGGACAATATATTTAATGTTCTACCTCATCAGCTTCATTGATTTTTGCAAAGATCTGCTTATTCTCAATTTGATGCAGCAACATGTTTCAAACAAGTTGGGACAGGAGCAACTAAAGACTGGGAAAGAGGTGGAATGAGCCAAAAGCACCTGTTTGGAACATTCCACAGGTAAACAGGCTCATTGGTAACAGGTGATAGTATCATGATTGGGTACGAAAGGGGTGGTTCACAAGCTAGGATGGAGCGAGCTTCACCGCTTTGTCAACACATGATTGTAGAAAGGATATTACTGCGTGGACTCAGGAACACTTTGTAGAACTGTTGTCAGTGAACAGTTAATTTGCAGATGATTGTTTTTATCCATGTTTTCCACAGCATCCCAAGATTTTTGGAATTGGATTGTCCTTCACAGTAGCATTAGAATAAAAGGAAATGCCAACATAACGTGTTCTGCTATGTACAATGTAACATGACCTGCCGTTTCCTTTGTACAGGTGTTGATGGCATCTTTCTACTTTGTGTGTGTGTGTGTGTGTGTGTGTGTGTGTGTGTGTGTGTGTGTGAGAGACCAGGAACCTGCGAGAGGCCAGAGACAATGCAATGCTGGAGAAGGACAGAGCAGTGGCTGCTGAGAGAGACACTCAGTCCAGATATGACCAGCTGCTGGACCAGTGAGTTTTTATCATCCATCACAAGCTGAAGAAAATCAAACGAAACCTGTCTGCATAGATAGAAACCAGGAGAAGAAAGCGTGTTTTTCTGCAGTTCAGTAAACCAACCCTTCAGCATGGCGCGAAGCGGGAGCCAGGAAAGGATGTTCGGTAAAAGCTGCTTTTCTGACAAACATAGTTATATGTTTTGATCTTGTTCTGCTGTCCAAGAAGGATTGCATCATGGGTGGCGTAAGGCGCGACATCAACATTTTAGCAAACATTGCCATGTTCGTCAGCTGCGGCGGCTGCTTATTGGTTGAACTCTACTTCTGGCAACTGTAACTGCTGCACTTCCTGGATGCCTTGTTAATAAGCACGTATCAGGGAAAGTTATGGAGCTTCACCTGAGGGCCGTTGTTCAACTGTCATGGAAACTCAGGCCAGTTGGTACAGTTTTTTGGCATCAAGGTTAACCACACCATATTTTGAATTCATTCTTTGTAGGTCAGTAAACAAAATGTTAGCGTGTTGCTTGTGGGGGCGTGATCGATAAAGCTGGCATCATTGGCGTGTTTATGACCGACTTAGTTCTAATTGTGTGTTTCATCATAACGTAAGCTGTATATGCGGCGTGAAATGGTCCGTATTTCCCTGAAAGCTTGTTCTCGCTCCGATGTGTCAGCCATTGGCAGTCTGTTGTTCGGGACAATGTATGTGGCAGCTGCATGTGTAAACCACAGATGATTGACTCTGAAGTCATTCGGAATTTGTTTTTGTGTGCGTGCATGCTGGTGCGTAGATTTTTATGAGCCCAAACCAGTAGGCCTTAAATATTTGACAGCTAGATGATGATTTCACTCTGAATAATGTTCCCCTCTCATGGTCCTATCGGCTCTGATCAAGTTTAAGACAGCAGAGAAGATGAGAGGAATCATAAGAAATCAAGAGCACTGATGTGATAGGTTACTGTCAACGATCAAGAAATGATGAGTGTAAATCATAGGTATTATTGGCAATAATCAGATGGGCTGACGGCTGCTTGAAGTCAGAAAGTAGACTTGAAGGGTAAATAGAAGGAATAAATGCTTCAGGTTGCAGCTAAGCTCGTGAGACGCAGCTGAGACGTGAGCATGCACGTCACCGTGTTTTGGAATGGTTCCTGTCCAGATCTGCACGCCTGGCGGACATCTGCACTGTACTGAGTGTGCTGTTCTAGTTTTTTTTCCCTCCTGATTTATGGTCCTATTAAATTTTAGTTTATTTTTATTCATTTCCCTTTTCCGAAGTTGCTCTCAGTGATTTGTGTCCAAGTTGCTTGCCCCTGTCTCTGCTCAAGGCAACAAGGCCCATGTCAGCGTAGCCTGAAAAGGTGCCTCTGGGCCATGGCCTTGTAGGAAGTTTCACATCTTGCTTGGAAATTGCAACAGATATATTGTGAGCCCTCCTTTGCACGCACACACATGCACACACATACTTTGAGTCTGCATTTTCTGACTGGAGGAGGTTTTCAGTCAGCCTCCTGAACCACTTATCCTGTTTTTCTGCCATGTGAATATACATCTAGTCACACAGAAGTACGCTGACAAATATGTTTCCACGACATGTCTTAGTTATATCCTTTCAACGCTTGTAAGCTTTTTTAATTTAAAATTCTGTTTTGAAGTATTGTAGCTACAGCAGTCAGACAGTGACCCAGACACACAAACAGCAGCAGCAGCAGCAGTAGTGTCCATGTCCTGGGTTACTACTACATGCCGGTCATTTCTCTAGATCCAAACCACCAGCTGTTGGTCTTTCCATGCGCACACACACACACACACACACACACACACACACACACACACACACACACACTTCACTCTCCCTTGCACTGTCTCTGCTGCGATCACATTCCCTCTCTGTGTCGCATCGCAAGCCAGCAACGACAGATGCTAGCCACAAGCCCTTAACCCCTAACCCCACGCATGCCCCTATTTTTGGGGCAAAGAATGAGGCGGACAAGCTTGAAATGGCGTTGGATGATTGCAGCATGGAGGGCCAGCTTGAATCTCACAGCTCTGTATCAGAGCACTGGCTAACGGGCCGGTTATGGCAATCAGCTCGTCCAAAAAAAAAAAAAAAAGGCCAAGTATTGAGCACGGTTTTTCAGTGTCACCTCTCAAGCAGACTTATATGTTATATTCAAAGTGCCTTCGGGAAGACCGCTCTTACTTACTGTAAATATGCTATTAAAATTGCCGTTTGAAAGGACAGAGAAGGACCACGGCTGACTCGACTCCCCGGGAAAAGAAAGTACATTTCTTTTAGGAACACTTTCCTACTTTGCGTCTAGATTGCAGCCGCCAACAGTAAAAGAAGGTTTAAAATGTCCACCAAGTGTACATGTCTGTCACTGTGAGCACACGGCGCAGGCCTGCGCTCGATGGATGATGAAATCCTATCAGGTCAGCTGTAATCGAGAGTTATTAATATTATCCAACCAACCTCCACGGTTTGATACAGTCTGTGTGTGTGTGTGTGTGTGTGTGTGTGTGTGTGTGTGTGTGTGTGTGTGTGTGTGTGTGTGTGTGTGTGTGTGCTTGAAGGCTTCCTGAGGAAGAGCTGGGCTCGTCCGTGTTTTGCTTTTAGGGTGCCAGCAAATGATTGTTTTCATTTTCTGTTGATATGTTGATTATTTTTCAATTAATCAGGTAATTATTTTGTCTCTAAAATATCGAGGTATAATCAAAAAAAAACATGAAGCAAAGTCTTCGAGTCGCTTTTTTATCCTGATGATACTCAGTTCAAAGTGATTTCAAATAGAGCAAAGCAGAAAGTCCTCATGTTTCGAAAGGCGGATTTCATGATAAACGACTGACAGATAACATAATATAGAATTATAGAACAGATTAATATTACCAAAACGATCAACCGCTCGTGTTCACCTTGTGCTCTGTTTGCAGTTTTGTTTGTCTGTGCACATTCAAAGGTGTCATCATTGCTTTTTAAAGGCAAGGTGTTGGTAACTGTCTCCATGTTGTGTGCCAAACCTGCCCCTCCACACGCATGTATATGACGAGGCTTCGACTTGGCGTTGCTCTGTGTCAGCTGACTACAGAGACTGTAGAGTATGTTCTTCTCTCCTAATTACTGAACACTTTAGTCGGATCACCTTTCTCAAGCTGCCAACTACATTCATGACAGATCAAAGAAGGCCAAACATTGCTGCGAGCACCATTGAGAAATACTCATCTAAAACCAAATGATTTAAGACTTGGCTTTCCTGCTTGGTGACTTATTGTAACACTGCAGTTGCCAAGCTGTAAGGTGCCACGGAACACTATGAACAGAAGAGCTCGACATGAAAAATGTTCATTGCGCAAGGCGAACCAGGTAGTCACTTCCTTGGCAGTTTTTCAAACAAACATGGCACCATGCAAATTAGCAGCAAATGCAATTGTATCTAAATGAAGGAAGACATTGCAACACTTGTTTGAAACCACCAGACATGCCTGAGCTGAGCTTACACCTCTGTGTGAGACGCAGTATCTAGACATGTTCGCATGATCTGTTTGCACCAAAACACAGTATCTCACTTTTTTTAACGCACCCGCTGCATCCGTGCAGGTTTCGTCAGCTGCAGCTGGGCACCGACAGCCGCGTGGCAGAGCTGTCCAACCAGGCCAAGCTGCGCGCCTTCGAAGCCGAGCGCGCTCAGATGGTCAAGGAAGAGACGGCTAAGGCCTTGGCCCAGAGCCAGGTGGAGTGCGAGAAGCAGCAAAAGAAACTGGAGGTACTCTGAAAATCAGAAATCCCACTTTGCCTCATTAGCAGCGTTTTCGACGCTCGTCAAATTAACTGGAAAAGAAATGGAAAATCACTTTCATCATGTGCTTGTGATGCAGGCTGTCGGTGGCACATTCACTTATTCGACACCACTCATTAACACGGTGACAGCCAGGAAAGACGGCGGTGAAGTTACTCACCTGCTGCAAACATCACACGAATTAACACGACCAAAAATTCACAGCTGCTCAACATCAGTGCTGTGTTGATTGAGGGAAGAGTCCACCCACAGTACTTAAAAATTAATGGTCTTCTCTCTGGAATATGTCTGTTCAGTCTTTGGATGTCAGTCCAGAGGCTCCACTCTTATCTCTGTCCACTGTAGCACACCCATTTATACAAGAAGTGAATTGAGTGCACATTGTTCTTGATGTTTGAATGCACTTAGCTCAGATCCACCTCTTCACCTGTCTTTAACCCTGCCCTGCTTGCCAGAGGGGCATACATGGTGTAATCATGTCTTGCACATGATTATGGAAGGAAGAAGGAAGGAAGATCTTTTCTCCGTCTCTGTGACTGAAGAGCTACTTTAGGTTTTGTTGTCTAGCTTTGATTTAGCTCCAGTTCTTTATAATAGTGAGGTTTAAAGCCAGTTTGGGATAAAAACCCTTTCATTTAGGGTTTTTTTTCTTCTTTTTTCTTTAACTTCTCTCTTCTCTCTAAAATCTCTCTAAATCTCTTTTGTGAATGTTTCACTTGTCTGTGGAGTAAATGTGTTAGGGTAAATGTGGGAAAACGAGGAGTGACGAATGGTTAAAGTAAACATTTCGGAGTAAATGTACACGTCCAGCAGCTCTGAAAGACAAACAAGTTTTGTCGAGTTTCGGATTCATATTCGGTTTGAATTAAATATTTCATTCATTTTAATTTTAATGCGTGTGTGTGCAATGTATATGTAATAATATATTGAATAATCAGGGAAAAAGACCACTCTGGAGATATGAATCCATTATCTGCCATTTTATTACACTGACAGAATGTAACAGTTACATGAACATTATTCCTCAGGCAGATGGTTTTGGGCAAGAAATGATTTTTCTACAGAAAACGATGCTGAAAGTGTTGATATTTGCTCTCTATGTCCTCCTGCCTCTGCCTTTCGCTCTCCTCTCCTCTCCTCTCCTCCCGTGCCTCAGCTCCTGACCCAGGAGTTTTACAGACTGCAGACGTCATCAGAGAAGCTGTCGGCGGAGCTGCGAGCTCAGAATGCCGAGCAGGCGTCCCGGCTGGAGACCTATGAAAAACTCGAGCAAGAGTTGGACCAAGTCACCATGCAGGCTGCTGAAAGTAAGAAGACAGCATTGGCTCTGCGGCACATTGCTCACATTATTTGGACGGCAGGAAGAGAAAAGCATAAAAAAGCAAGCGCTGATTCCTTCAGATGTCCGGGTCTGGCATCAGAGAATATGCATAATAAAACTGACAGATAACATCGTTTGGATTAAGACAGGAACAGTAACGGAAAAATCTGTACTAGCTATTGTGGAGTTGTAATGACAGATGGAAAGAAGTTTAGGAGAACAGAGAGATGGTGTGTAAAAAAGCAGAATTTAACTGCAAGCAGGACAAACTCAACACAAGCACAGTCTTCCACATTGATTTCATAAAGGTGCTGGAGAGGCGCAGACAGCATTCATGTGTTGTATTTTATTTATCTGTTGCCAGTTGAGAATGAAGAGGAGGCAGAGAGGGTTCTGTTCTCATACGGCTACGGAGCCAATGTCCCCACGACGGCCAAGAGAAGACTGAAGCAGAGGTACAGTCCACCATACGCTTCACACCTCGAGGACAGGGCGCACTGCTACGGTGTGTGCTTCTGTCTAAATATATTGCATGTATGCTAATATGGTAGCATGCTGATATATCAGGAAGATATTGGACTTCATAAAATCTCAGATGCCCCTTCCTGACCGCAGCAGCATATATTATGTGTCACCAGCATGCAGTTTGTCGATCTATGAGGCTTAATAAATATTATGAATGCATGTTCTGCCTCATAAGACATTTAATATTTCATATTACCCATGATTGTCATTGTTTCTACAACCATTATGTTTTCAGGGTTAGGGTTATGCTTGAATATACTCCTGGCTTCAAAGTACGTGTTCAGTCTAGATTGAAGTGAATAATTATTTGGTTGTACGTTTTACTCCACACATTGTCGTTGATTGGAAACATGCATGCACAGCCCAAAGCTCAAATCTGTTGATGTAACTGTTACATATCGTGTAGGAGAAACAGCGTGGAAGTACACACCAGTGTAAACTTGTCGGCGTTGTCGTGTTTTGGAATTTCCAAAAGTGTGTTTGTGTGGCTGTTTCGCAGCGTTCACCTGGCCCGCAGGGTGCTGCTGCTCGAGAGGCAGAACACATCGCTGAGGAGGGAGCTGGAGAGACACAAGTCACAGACAGGACACATATCGGAAGAGGTAACCACACACGCGCACGCACGCACACACACACACACACACGCACACACGCATGCGTACAGTAATGAGGTGTGAGCCTGCCTGGGGACCGTCATTAATGGAATTACGTTTAATTTAATGTCATTTTTTTTTAAAAAAAAGGAAAAAAAAACAACAACCCAAAGGTCTGCAAGCTGGTACCTGCAACACACACTTGTTTTCCCACCATCACAAATCTCCCACAGCAGCTCAGTTTATGGTTACTCCACAGCTTCTATCAAAGCCCTGCTCACTTATTTTAACTGGCTTATAGCTCTCTGATGACATAACAGAGCGATTATCACAGAGCCAAGCTCGATGGCTCCTCTCTCATCACCCACCATTTATCTTCTCACACCATCGCACGACGCTCTGCTGTGAAAGTGAGCTTCAGCGGCGCATCTAATCGCTCTCTTAAAGACAGACTCCGCCGCCGTGACATCAACCGCATTTGTCGTAACTTTTCTCTCTGATGGAAGAAGAATGGCTGACAGAAAAAAGGAGCCGAGCAGCTTGTGCGGCATCACGTACAGTATGCAATCAAACGCACCTCAGGGCTCATTGATGAGAGCCTCCTCTGCTTATTTTTATCCTGAAACTTTTGTCCAAGTTTAACAATAGCACCGTGAAAACTCTGGATCTTCCCTTAAAGCCGTGCCTGGAAAATGACAGGTTGTTTAAGAGCGGACACGGAGCAGCCTCAGTACCTGTCACACTTGTTGACACAGTGGGAAACAGTGCCAAAAGCCGTGACGGCCACGCTCTTCACTCTCCCAACAGCTCACCACACCAATCATTAAGGCTTTTGTTGTGTTTGGCACACCGTGTGCGTGTGTGTACAACGCTGAGACTTTAATTTTGGGTGTGTGATTTCTGTCTGTGCGTGACTGTGTGTGAACTTAACGTGTCTACTGCTCATGCTCTGATGCTAAAAGTCACCCAGTAAGGTCTGAGACTGTGTGAATGACAGCTGTGGTAGCCAGTGCGCTTGCCTTTTTCCCCCCAACTCTTTATTATATTGTCTGACAAGAAAGATTGTGCAAGCCAGGCTGAGCAGATTTCAGACTAAATAAGCTGGCCATTCAGCTGTCAGCTGTGATTGACTGGCACTCGTCTGGAATACCTCATAATTCCTCGAGTATGAAAGGAAAGGGTGAAATATTATGCTTTTTAGTCACTAGACAGAGCAGGGTGTTAACCACTTCACCACCCACACAGATGCCCTGACTAACTAACTATTGTCTTTACCCTCCCACCCAGTTTTACTCACTACTGCCTGGCCGTAAAAGTGGTTTAATGAGTAACAGCCTAACTTTATCTATTGTTTAGCGGATTAAGCTTGACACTGACAGGGCAGTATTGTATTGTACAGTGCATGCAAAGGTGCTTTTCTGACAGTAATTGCAAGAAAGAGGTTGTTAAGATTGTGAATTTTCATTGTGTTCCCCCTTTATGGCTTCATCTTAAGTTAAAGTGTACCACTCCGATTAATAAAAAGGACTCAGCTCTGATACACATTCATAAAACCTCACATTTACGGGCACATAAGCCACTCCTGATGACATCAGAGCTAAGATAAAATCTTTGTTGTGTTTGTCGCTTCCAGGGTCATTCACAATTCTCTACAGTATTGTCTTATTTTTTAATATTAACCACACGAGGTCAGTTTTAAAGTGGAAATGTTCGTTAACTGCTAAGATCAGCGATCACAAGTGAAGGCGAATCTCATGTTCTACACACTGAACATCGTGTTGACATATGTTTAGACTCTCGTTGCATTGTAAATTGTAAATGTAAATGACCCACATTGGCCTTGATTTATGTTGGTGAAGTAATTGTTTGTATAAATGCTCAATTATGCATAATTATGTTCCTCAGTTGTTGGCAGCCAACCAGCTCTTACAGCAGACGCAGCAGCCTTATAGCTACCTGATCGAGACGGTGAAACAAAGGGATGCACAGATCAGCGCCATGAAGGAACGCATCACGTCACTCGAGGACGATGTCAGGTACGCGTTGAGAGTCACGCGGAGGAAACGCCAGACGGAACAGAACTAAAAAGAAAATCAGAACACATTTTTTAGTAATTGAAGGTCGTCAGGCCTTCTGCCTCGTTTGCCAAACTCTTTCTGTGTCAGTCAAATTCTTAACATTTTGTATCTTGTAATTTGGTCGTCGTGGCAGTACGCCATACTGTGCCTCCCTGCCCTGAGGCTTTACCTGGATCTGCCGTTGTCCTCTTGTGGCCCTCTCACACCTACCTCGCTCTGCCTGTGTGCAAACCTGCATGTGTGCATGCGTTTGTCTGTGCCCAGTATGTAGAGTGTTCTTCATCAGCACAACCTGGCGCTGACCTAAACCCCCCCCCCGCTGGCCTCCCACTGTATTTTAACCCGAGAAATATGCAAATTGACAGACTGCAGGTTTTCGCTTGCTGCTCACTACCGCTGAGCGCTCACCTGGGGCGACCAGGAGAGTAAAAAAAATCCTTTAAAAGTCCCTCGAGCTTCTCAAAGCTCCCCATCTGACGGAGGTATTGAAGTTTTCCTGTGGCTGTGCGGTGCTATCTGTTTAACAGCAGGAACACAGCTCACAGGAGATTCTCGCTTTATGTGCTACCAGTCTCTCCGTCTTAAGCGTTCGCAGTTTGTTTGGTGATATTCCAAATCCACTCCGCTCCAATCAGCTAACGACTCAGGCTGTTAGACCCGTGAGTTGAAATCTGTTTTCCAGGGCTCTCAGTTGTGAAGCTACCAAGCTGTTGTTTCAAGATTTGCAAGATGATTTGCTTTAAAGCACCCCCATTACAAGCTCCTGCTTGTATGTTTCACAGCCTCAGGAGAAACACTGGAACAACACAACAGAGTTTTTCTCACAACATATAAGCCGAACAGAGTTGTATGGTCAATTTTAGATCATGACTTGCTTGTTTGCATGTTGATGGTTTTATGCCAGTGATTTATACTGGCAGCACTAGTAAACCTGCCATGTAGGCTGAGTGATTTATAGTCCAGCACTTTGTTTTGCTGGTTTTTCCCTTAAATACACACTAAGTGCACAGTGGCACATGAAGCAATATTCAAATTACAAATATATAATCAGAACGCTTTATTGATCCCCGAGGGGGAATTAGATAAACACCACGCCTTACACCTGATCCTGTGTTCACCCTAACCCGACCCCACACTGAAGCAAAGCAAAGCACATGCTAATTAACAAAGGATGTCTACTGTATACAGTATATGACACCGTGTCTACAGTCTTGCAATGTCCTGCCTTAAATAATCACATAAACTATTGATTTGCAGGACTGAGCTGTTTTAAGAAGTGTCACATGACCTTATAACTATAACACTGAATTTATAACTCACAGGAAGTATAGAAATGTTTTGTTTTGTTTTTTTTTACTGTTTGCTCATGATCTGATCTCTCTGCCTGTTTTTGGGTGTAACCTCAGTTCTCTGAGGAAAGAACGGACAGCTCTGCAGCAGGTGAAAAACAACATGGCCGCCGATCTGGAGCGACTCCTCAACCATCGAGAGGTACATGCGATGATGTCGTGCACTGTTGGGTGTTTGTTATGGTAGAAATTTGATGTTTTTGTTGGACAACTGCATTCAATGTCTCTCAGTCTATTCCAGTATATTGGGCTGTTTCAGGATAGTAAACAGGAGCAAAACCTTGCTTTGAAAATGCAGATTTATTTGTAAAAACAGCGAGTTACAGCACATCGGCCATTGTCTGCATTTGACGAGGTCAGAGTGCCAACCGGGGTGTTAACCTGTGCTCCTGTGGAAACACACAAATGCAAACACTTGCATGCCTCTTTTTCACTTTTCAAACTGTAGTCTGTAAATATGAAACAGTTTTTTATTATGGCTGCAACTTAAGTTTACTTTCATCAGTCTTTCAGTTAATTGTAGAAAAAAAATAGTCCATCACAATTTCCTACAGCCTTAGGTGATGCCATCAAATGTCTTCTTTTGTCCAAAACCTGAAAATATTTATTTATAATTTAAGACAAGGAAAATGCAACTAATGTCACATCTGAAAACCTGAAACCGTAGCGACAAACATTTATTCTTAAAATAGCTGCTGATGAATTTTCTGCTCAACACATAAACGATAAATCGACTAATCGTCACAGCTCTACTTTTTATATTAAAATCTTTTGATAGCAGCTTCCTTCAAGATTGTGTGCGCGTGTGTGCGCGCGCGTGCATGAGTGTGTCACCCCGAGCCAGCCGTTTGCTGTATGAGGTATGTGCCCTGTCATAGACAGCTGTTCCTCAGCCTGGCTGTTTGGGATGCCACCAGGGTACGTGTGTGTGTGTTTCTGTGTGTGTGTGTGTGTGTGTGTTCGTGCGTGTCTGTGACATGCCAGGGCTCATGTCCTCAGGGGTGATAAATAGAACCGTGAAATGGCCCAGAGTCCTCCCCTCTGCCCTGCTGCCACCCCTGCAGACCCTTGAGCTTGTCAAGCTTATTGCAAGTCGTCCCATAGTTGGACTTCAGGAGTTCAGCTGTGTTGGCCTGCGGTTCAGGACAAACATGTCATCAGAGAGCAGCAGTAAAAATTCTTCAGAACATACATTTTAAAGCAAAGGTCTCTCAAATTGCTTAAAGGGTAGAAACTTCTCATTATGGTGTTTTCAGTCATACCTGGTGATCCCACTTAATTCTCATAAAGATTCGCCTTTATTGTTTTTCACATCCCTTTTTTTTATGAACCGTGTGATTCTCCAGGAGTTGGCGGTGATGAAGCAGGTCCTGATCAGCATGCGGTCCAGACAGGGAGACGCTCTCAACCTGTTGGAAACAGATAAAGCTGCTGTCAGGACGTCTGGTGCAGGAAAACACCAGCCCAAACGTATTAACGGGACCAGAGAAGAAGAGTCGCCAAACAAACCCAAACCCACTGTGTTTGTAAGTGTCTCCACTTGGCAACACCCTCGAGTGAGTCACACCGCTGTAACCTGCCCGGACACAAGTTCAGACAAAGGAGCAGGAGGTTGACAGGAAATGACATTTAGTTTCATTTGAGCTGTTGACTGCGGTCAGCTGAGCACAGATATGCTTTAGTATACGTCTTTGATTCCTGAGGCAGTGGGTGAGAGTATCCTCAGAATCCAAAAAGAGCTGCTGCTTTTCTCACCATCCTTTTCCCTCTCTGCCCCTTTCTTCTGCAGACCAATAAAGACGTTCCTGATTGGTACCAAAAGCTGAGGCAGAGACCCAAATGAACCGTCGTGTGTGTGTGTGTGTGTTACTACTGGTGCTATTAATTGTCACTCAGGGCTTTAACAACCTTATGTTTTATCCTTTGTACTTTAAAAATGTGAATTACACTCCCCTTCAAATTTCAACAACTTTTGAAATACAAAAGCAGAAACTGTTGCTGGTGTCCGAGTGTTTTGTTGATCTTATCCTTGGTTACATATTGTTCAGAGAGGAGAAATTCGCTGCATACTGGTCCAAAACCAGAGGTATTACCTTCCACGGGGTACACATTCCGAGCTAACTGACTGCCCAAAAATTCCTCTTTCCTGGCAGTGGTCTCTTTTATTAGGTCTGTCTATCATTATTTCCTCATCTTTTCCAGGTTTGCAGATACAGACAAACACCGTTGCAGGAACCTTAGCCTCTGATTTGCAAGAGCTGAGGCTCCTTTGGCTTTAAATATAGACATAGTAGGCATACCTTTATGATTTCAGACCGCGTTCTTATCGGTGTCATAGTAAACTCAGCCAGAGAACTGCTTTAAAGCTGGTTTGTCCTTTTCACCAGTTTTTCTATGCTTTTCTAATGCTTTTCTCAGTGAGCCTATAGTCCCTGTATCATAAAATACATTGGAATCACTTGTGTGACTCTGCACTTTCTATATTCACTGCAACCATTTCCCATCATAAACTATGATAAATATATGATATTTTACATGTAAATAATATTGACTGGACAGTGTTTCATCTGACCATCACATGTTAAAGGGTGACCCCCAGTTTTGCAGATGAAGTCCATGTTATCACTGTTCAACCTTTGAAAACTTGAATCATGTCTTCTATGAAGGAGCTCTCCAGAGTTTGTCAAAATCAATTATCTCTGCTCGCCCTACGAACTCGAAAAACTGGATATTTGTATTTGTATTATGGGAAATGTAGGATGCTTTTGGATGTTGAACCATATTAGGAACTAAAAAACTTGACCAAATTTGGCCGTTCTTGTTTTAAAAGGCCTCTTGTGAGACCCACAACTCACTATATATTGTATATTATCTACTGTATTTGTAGCTGCATTATATCAAATATCAGTACGGCAAAAATAAAATTGGTTTCCCAGAATTTTATCATGGGAATATTTTCTATAAAACCTTGAAATCATTCCAGATTCGTAGATTTTGATATAATCTAACAAAAGGAAAAGAGGAAAATGATTTTTTTATTTTTTATTTTTTAAGGCTGGTGCATGAGTTGAACCTCCTCCACCTCTGTGGCTGTCTGCGCGCTTTACGACAGTGTTGCTAATGTATTTAGATGGAGCGTAGGGCGGTGGCCAGTGAATGAATGATCAAAGCCTTTTTAAAGGTTTGGTGGGCGGCGCGTGTGCTGTATTTACACTGGGCCGCTCCGCCCTACGACGGGAGATAGAAAACTGTGTGCGGGCCGGTGGAGGGATGAAACAAGTGCAAGGAGATGTAGCAGACAGGCGCGCATTCATAACCCCAACACACGCACTACACCCCGTCGGCTCCCCTCACTCTCTCCCAGTGCGCGCTCGCATCCTCCCTTTTGCATAACAGGACGATCGTTTGCGGTGCTGCGTCGGAGCTTCATGGCCGCGACACTCGCGATGAGCGGCGGCGGCGGGCAGGAGGATCCCTTCTATCCGCTGCAGAAGGCGACCCTGCCCGCTGGATTCCCTCTGGAGGACTCGGCGTTGTTCGGCTTGGATTGCAAGATCACAGACAAGACTGGACAAAACGACTACACTCAGGTAAGCCGGCCACGAATCCCAGCGACTTCACGCATTAGTGATGCGTTTCATTGAATGGGCGTGGCAGATTGCTTGTAGATCCAGGTTGTTTGTTTGTTTGTTTGTTTTCGCTGGCCTCCAAATGTCAGCCGGCCTTGCTGCGTGATGTTAACGAGCACTTTGTTTTGCACTATTTGCGGCGATAAGCGAGCAGGCTGCGGCCAGCTGGACGCGACGCCGAGCTGCTCCGCCTGCAAACGCATTCACCGCATGTTTTCTCTGCCAGCCAGTTGGTCACCAGTTGTTGGTCTCTTCTTGGCGCCCCCTCTCACCATCATACCACGCTGACAACAACTGACTCTAGCTTTCGGACAGAAAGGTCCCGGAAACTCTGTCCCACAGTGAGCAGGAAACTTGTGCAGCAGTGGAGAGAGTTGCATAGAACAGCTGGTCGGATCAGGAGCCTAGAAATAGCAGCCCATCCCCAGACTGCTGCTGCTGCTGCTGCTGCAGCGGACAGGGAGGCATGGGTGTTTCCCCATTCCCTTTCATGTTGCTGTTTCATCCTCTGCTGCAGGGCTTCTCTAACTTTTACACCAGCTACACGCTTCGGATTCGCAGGAATTAGACCACAAAGCAGAATATGAACAGATCTCGGTGTGGTGTAAAGTTGTTCGGCAGCGATGCCAGTTTTGATCAGTGACAGGCTGCTTCTTCAGTCTGCTCTCATAACTGCAGAATTGAGCGGTGTTAGGTCTGACTGTGTACTTGCACCAGAACATGGCCTGATCCTCAACTGCTGGCCTCACAGCCGGTGGGTTTTTGAGTTCAGCCTTGCAGGCAGAGAGGGAATGTGGCAACCGCCTATTGATGACTACATGATAAATGTTTGCGCGGTGACTGTCCTATCAAACCTTTGTCTTCTCAAAATAGCGCCTCAGAATACTTTCGTAGTGGCTCATGAGAGGCACTTGCTGAAGACAGAGCTGGGTACATGATCATCTGAGCAAAGTTTACTTTAAAGCCGTGAAATGAGATGTGTCTAACCCAGATGTTTTTGTGTGTTTTGTCTTCTTTGATCAACAGGAAAAGTGTGAGATGGACAGGTATCTGTCCCCTCAGTCTCTCCCCCTTCCACCTGCTGCAGACAGCCAGCAGAAGTCGCAGAGAGACGGCGCGTCTGTGGTGGATCACTTCTTCACCGACGATCATGCTGGGGCTCCTTACACCCTCAACATGAATCTGTACCTCCCCGACGCCGCCTACGTGAGGATGGGCTTGTGTCAGCAGGTGCGGCCCCCTCAGCACCAGAACCACACGGGTCTTACCCAAATCAAAACAGAATCTGCCTCCCCGTGTTTCTCTCCCAGCCTACAGCTGCACTGCCCCAACGCTACGCCCGCCGGTAGCTGCGGCACGTCCGGGCATGGCCCTGGCAGCGTCGCCATGGAAACCTCAGCCATAAACATGACGCTGACGGGGTTACCGGACTTCACCAGTGTTTTCAACCAGTCGGGAAGCAGCCGCGGCGTCGAGTCAGTGCAGGAAGTGTTCGTCAAACAGGAAATGTCATCACAGTTCGAGCAGCACGCTCTCCACCACCATGACAACGGCGGCTCGCTCTTTCAGCTACTAAACTCCGGCTTGGACCATCACCATGGCAATGGTATGGAGGCTCAGCATCATCATCATCATCATCATCAGCAGCAGCAGCAGCAGCAGCAGCAGCAGCAGCAGCAGCAGATACAACACACTCCCACTTCCACGATCCACGCACCTTTCCATGATTTGCCGGTAGCTTCTTCTGCATCTCAACAAGAGGAGACCGCCAAGCCCGCCTACTGCGGCCTGGGCGGCGGGGCGTACACGCATCCTCATGCTCAGGCGCACCCCCATTTCCTCCAGCAGCAGGTGCCCTACCTGCCACCCTCGCCGCCAAACTCGGAGCCCGGCAGCCCTGACAGGCAGAAGGAGGTGCTCCACACTATGTCCCCTCCTCCGTCATACGCAGCCACCATCGCCTCCAAGTTGGCAGGTGGCACCCCTGGACTCGGCCCCGGCCCGGGACCGGGCGGCCTGGCCCTGCCCCTCACTACGGGTCCGACACCGGTCCCAGGCCAAGCCGCAGGCCTTCCCCAAGCCCCTGCAGCGACTCCAGCCCCAACTCCAGCTCAGACCACCGTGCCTGCCCGCTACAACCGGAGGAACAACCCGGATTTGGAGAAACGGCGGATCCACCACTGTGATTACCCAGGTTAGAGCTACAGCACAGCTGGGTGTGCATGCTGGTTCTTGTCACTGCTGTGTGTATGTGTTTTTTTTTTTCCTGGGCTGTGGTCAGGTGAATGTCTGATCAGTCACAAAGGTCAGCATTGCATTTTTTGCAAATTATATGTTGTGTTTCGAATGACTTTCCCAGGCCTATGAGTCACGATATGTACCACAGCCACAGCAGAGCACATGCTGCACTGGAATTAAAATATTTTGGCAATGGAGATCGTCAGTCAGTACCTTTCAATTAACTGTCTGGTGTAAAAACTGCTTTGCATTTATTATCACACCTCAAACAGCTCTAACACTCTCATCCGTGAGCTCTCACACATTGTTGTGGGATTGAAGTCACCGCTGGTATAATTGTGTGTGGGTGTGTTAATTAGATAGATGTTCTCCTTAAGTCATTTGATCTTTTTACCCACACACATTTACATACAGTCACACTTCAGATTGCTTGCACAGATTCTTTATTTTGGCACATACACACACACGCACTGGAGCTGTACGATGTGCAGCTACTTGTAGGACATGTAATGTCAACTAGCCTATGGCAGCGTGCAAAATAGGCTTAAGCGGAGCCTCCTGCCGCATGTTAGCACATGTCTAACTTCTTTAAAGTCAGATGAAGCAGATTCATCATATCCACACAGGGACAGATCCACACTTTACCCAAGTGTATATTAGTCACGCTGCTGCAGCTGCTCGCTGCTTCGTCTTTGCAATGCACGAAATGCTGTCATTCCCTCGTTTAAAGTCATAATAAATCTAAGGAATATCTTTGTAAATCATTCAAAATCTTACTGACCTTTTGACATTGTAATCTACATACTGTGTGTGACAATGTGCAAAAGGTTTTGTAATCCAGAACTTAAAATATCTCGACTTTGATGTTAAACTAACAGGTGCAGTGAACAGATGTTTCCAGCTAAGCAGCGTTCTGTGCGCTTAGCGCCACGCAGCTAAACGAATTTCTCTGTAAATACACCAAATTTAAGCAGCTTCAGTACCAAATGAGACTGTGCGGACCCCTTCTTTAACACAGTCACATGTACTTGTTGAACAAAAACAAACTACCATTTACTATATCAGATTCCAAACAGCTTCTGCTCTTCATTAGTTCACATTTCTGGCATACCACAGCTCAGTTCATTGGGTAAATGCATATCTGACACATGAATTATTTGGGTTTGGATTAAGCCTCCTGTTTGTGTTTATCTCCCCGTGTGTGTCGTCAGGCTGCAAGAAGGTCTACACCAAGTCGTCTCATCTGAAAGCCCACCTCAGGACTCACACGGGTAAGACATTCCTCTAATTAATGCAGCTTTTTTAAACGGGACCCGTCAAAAAGAATGACGCTGCCCGCGTGGCTCGTATTTCGGTATCTGCACTGGCACCATGTTGCTAGGCAGAGTGTTGTGTTCCTGGCATGTGTGTGTAAATGTATCCTACCCCATTCCCATCCTCTGCCCAATATACTATTCCATCAAAACAGGTGGAAGTGACACACTTCTGCCAGGGGATGACTTTCAGACTATGTGGCCAGCACTGGACGTAGTATGGTGCCATCTCTCTTAGGACCCCAGTTCCTGTTCAGACATCGATGCTTAAATGCTTTGATGAGCTTTTCTGAGACCAGTTGGGCTCGTTTGCCACTATAAATATACACAAGATCTGTTTGTGCAGACACAAAAATACGTTAGGTCATGTGTGCGCGCGTCACCGTCCGTGTTCCTTTGTCTTCCCCTTCGCCTTTCTTCTCCTCTCTCTTTCAATCGGTCTCTTTTCGCATTTAGATTTGTTAGTTTTGCACGAGCAAAGCCAACAAACAAGCACTAAGGTGTTGGGCCCCACCTCGCTCCAGCTAACAAAACAAAGCTTCTGTTGATATCTACGCATTCCTCACTCATCTGGACCCACGCACACACACACACACACACACACACACAAAATCAAAACTCTCTCTCAGCACTGATCCAGAATCTGCTCCACTAATGAATCTGAGCTACTTGTTCAGAACATGGCTGTGGGTGTGCGTGCATTGCATTTCAGTATTGGGAACATGACACGACAATTAGATCTGGCGTCATTCATGCTGCAGGCTGATTGTGGTTTTTGCAGTTATTACAGACCACAGGATGAGAACATGACACGTACGGAGGGATGTAGGAGCAGCTTCCATATCCTCTCTGCTTGTGTCAGTCACGCTTAGTTATTTTCTCCCACTTTTTCTATGGCTTTCATTCATCTAATCGCCCTCTTGTCTGCTTTGTGCCACCCGCCCGCCTTCAGCCCTCCCCCCTCATTTCTGTCTCTGTCTGTAACTCATTCGACTTCTCTTATTCAGCTGCTTGAACGCACACTTACACACTCATACGCACACGCACACACCGGTCCGCACACACCTGTCAGTAATCTGTATGAGATGATTCCTAATGCGTTTGGGTCCTCGTGGGAGTTCCCACTCTAATCTCCATCAACATCCATTACCTTGATTGTTTGCCTGTGTGTGTATGTGTGTGCATGTGTGTGTCTTGTAAAAACACTCCTCCCAGTTCACTCTTTTTTTTTTTTTCTCTCTCTCTCTCTCTTTTCACCGTCTCTCCTCATTGTGTTCACTCTCAGGTGTGTGTTTCCAAGTTTGGTGACGCTCTGGTTAATTTCCAAACAGGTTTACTTTGCTTGTTTGTTTAGTGACCAGAGCTCGCTTTGCTTGTTTGAAGAGTTGCTTCACACGGATGACAAAAAAACATATTTATTTACTTACTTCTCGTGGTATCCAGCATGCAGATAGTCTTTATTTTGTCCAGATTTCTGCCTCCACCCCAATTTAATGGATGTGAATGGAAGTATGTTTATGGTTCACAGAGCTTTGAAAAATGACATTAAAACTGTTTAACTGTTTTTTCCGGAACCATTGTCTTATTAGTCTGAACAAGCCGCAGAACACGCTGTCAACAATTTTCACTATTTTTGCGCCATTGAAGTAGTTCCAGTGGGATCTGTTCACAGCGAGATCTGTGGACTATCCAGACTAACGGGGACATTGTTTCTGGACAGAGACACCGTTGTTGGGTCATTATTTGAGATTTGCAGGAGGATTACCAATAGTCTGCATATTTCTTGCCCTGTTTTTGATCACTCTGAATACGTGAATACACGTTTAGAACAAGGACGAGGAGAAGAAAAGACTCCCAAGCAGACAGCACAGTTTCCATTAAATTCCATTTTAATTGCACTGTGGCTAACACTTAAGGCGCTCTTTAATCAATTACACGGAGAGGCAGGAAACTTAAATAGGACGTTATCTCGCCTAAGTTTTAAAATCCAAATAAAAAAGTGGTCAAAGAAAAGGAGACAAAGCAGAGAAAGAAGAAAAATGGGGATCTAGCTCAGCAAGAATCAAGTTCCTTCCCATCTGGCCTTCTTTCTGAAGCGTCCGTTGTTACCAGACAGAACTAAACGTCTTAATTTAAGACACAGATGAAATTCCATTCACCTCCTTTTTATTTGGGTGGTGGCAGAAATGTCAGAGGCAGATAAACCCGGACCTGTAAAATCCAAAATTATCTGCATGGATGGAGACCACGAGTGTGATTTTTTTTTTTTTTCTTTTCTTTTTAGTAATTTGGGGGAACAAATCCTTTAAGCCTACCTTTGGGCCGGTGGACCTGGATTGGTTGTTGGCTGGGCGGTTGGGTTGCGTGGTTAAGATGGAACTGGGGCTGACGGAGACAGGTCACACCAGTTTTTGCAGAGAGCCTGAGGCTGCAGCTGAAAGATTATTGGAATGGCAGAGTGACAGGGAAACAAACTACAACCATCAAAGAAAAATGCACAGAGGCCAAAGCAGACAATACAGATGAGTCGTCCGTGGGAAACTTAAGTTTTGAGTGCTCGATGAATGCCTGTGGCTGTATATGTTGTTACACTGCTTGACTTTCCAGTAAAGCCTGTTTTCCCAGTTCCTCCACCCAACTGCATGAATCATGAAACTGAGGGAATTAGTCTGTTCTAATGATAATCAGTATCATCCGTACTCTGAGCGCTTACAATCACGTCCCTGCTCACAGACTGCTGGAGATCATGTGATCGCGCTAGAAATGCAGCTCGCTTCTGCTGTTTGCTCACTTTTCCAGAGCCGCCCTCCTCAGACTCTCTCTTTTCTCCCGTCCTGCAGGTGAGAAGCCCTACAGGTGCACGTGGGACTGCTGCGACTGGCGTTTCGCTCGTTCGGATGAGCTGACGCGCCATTACCGGAAGCACACGGGCGCCAAACCCTTCCAGTGCGCCGTCTGCTCGCGCTCCTTCTCCCGATCCGACCACCTCGCCCTGCACATGAAGAGACACCAGAACTAGCGGCGTTTGCACACGCGCTGCAGATACACAAACACTGTCTTGGTACACGTAAAGCACTCACTCCGTCTCCCACAACTACATCGCTACAAGCTGCCTGAAGCAGAGCGACTCTCACTGACACCACAGCTCCTCCTGGTGCTGTATCATGTGCTAAAGTGGTACGATTGCCTAAAAAAATGTGTTGCTCTTAACCCAGAGTGGGACACTTTGGAGGTTGTATAATAGAAAGATAACGGCCAGATGAAGCTCCTGGTCCCTTAACCTGCAGATTTACTTGGTATAGATTTCTGTGGACACATACAAAGAAGAAAAATAATAACAAAAAGTAAATGGTAGCTCCAAAATGTGTCTCCTGTCCATTTGGACTCTTTTGTGTGATTGGAAAGAAAGCACTTATCACTCAAAACTTGTACATCTTTTGTCTCTGTTCTAATATAGAGCTGGCTTCAATTTTTTTTTATAACGGAGAAGTTTATGTTTGCAAAACTAGTCAAGCCAAATCTTTGTTTACTCCTTGGTTTGTTAGTTTGTTTGTATAACTGGAATATCCAGATTTGATTTTTTATTTTTTTTTTTTAACCAAATCTTTCAGTTTGCACTAGAATTGGTAATCCAAGCCTGAGCCTTTTTCGGGCCCAGGCGTCTAATTCACCACTGGAACGATCATTATCACTGCTAGACTGAATCTCTGTGAACGCCACACAAATCATTGCTGTTCAGATATTAAAAATTGAAGGCATTTATACTCTGGAGAGAGGCAAGATAGTGCAGGAAAAAAACGAGGGAGGGGTGGAGCCGCAGAGATGGAGAGATTTTTGATTTTAGAGAGAGGAGATCTGAGGACAGCTGAGGAACAGAGGGAGGTGGATGGTTGCTAAAGAGAAGCAATTAGCCGATGAATTATTCATGTTGTCTTTCGACAGATTCCCAACCAGAGAAATGTAAGCAGAACCCTTTGATATGTCCTACAATCCGCGCAGTTAAAATAGAATCGACTGTATTTGATGCACAAGCTTGAATGAAGTGTCTTCAAAAAACAGTTAGTGTCCGTCTGTCTCATCCAGTGTTTTACTTCTTTCAGATGTTTTAACCAAAGTATCATCTTCTTCATCATCGATACCTTATTAAGTGCCTCCTTCTCTGGTTTATGTGTGTTTGTTCAGTGGTAGCAGAGCTGTGATCAATGTGGACAGTCCTTTTAAATACACATGGTGCTGTTTTTAGTTCTTAATCTATTGGATCTCTAGACTCAGCTTGGAAAAAAAAAAAAAGACAAGTCTTTTAAATTGCAAGTTTACCCATCATTCATTGTGATTTAACAGCTCGGCTCAGGCCACTTCACGGACATCCTGACATGATGAGGAGCTTTTTCGTTAAACTGACAGTCAGTCCTTTCTCTGAGGGTTCTCTCAGACTCTGTACACAACTAACATACAACTCAGCTGCATCAGTCAATTGAACATGGATGCATGTTTTGTTAAAGGAGAGGTTCACATGTACAGGTTTGCACGTATGTCAAAAATTCTGGGTTGGTGCAAGTGTTCCTCTTGACAAACTGGCCATGAAGAGATCCCTGCTTAAAACATCTTTAGCACAAATGATAGGAGACAAAATCAACAGTGAAATACAAAACGCATTGTGAAGCTCAGCTGAAGATAAAGTGGCATGGGCATCTTTCAAGGTTGGTCTTATCAGTGCAGCCCTCAGCGTTTCCTGTTGAGCCCCTATGAGGAATAACACAGAGAGGGCTGTAAAGGCTTTGGAATATCCCCATTTGATTTCATTATTAGCTTATAGCAACTTTGGTTGAAACTTAGATGTCATTTTTGCACAGAACAAGGATTTTGTCCCCCGTCGCCTGCGTTGAAATCTCTTCAGGAAGAGATCTCATCACAGCATCAAGAGGAACACTCCATCAAAAACTCTGCTCGTGCACAGACAGACATGAGAGCATTGCTTTAAGACAAACAAAAGTGGACCTCTCCTCTAAAAAACACTTGAACGTCCATGTTGATGGTGTGATTTAGCCTGCGCCTATAACTGTATTTGTTCATTCACTGCAGGTAGCATAAAGATAATATAGCACTGTAATGTATCATGGTAAATCTGACTATTTATTTGGTTGTGTAGAAGTGGGGGTTGTATCAGATCAACCGTCTTTCTCCCCAGCAAAAATGCCTTAATGTAAATATATGCACTGTAAATAACTATTAATTTTTTTTTCCTCTTGTTATTATTTTGTAAACAAAAGGGCAAAAAGAGGAAAATGCCCTGCATCCAAAAAATATTTGAGCCTTTTTTTTTTCCTTTGGTTTTGTTTTCTTGTCAAAGATATTTTGATGCCATTGTTTTATATCTTGTCCTTCCAACAACTTATTTTGTAGATTTGTGTTCTTCCTAGGTAAACGTTCCAAAGACAAAAGTTGTTTTTCTTCAACTGAGTGAAGCCGATCCTAATAAAGTCAACTGACACTTTTACAGATGTGCTCTTGTGCTGAAATTAATGGGGAGATTTCTTCTCTTACCTGCTAACAATGACTGAATCTCAGGGCTTAGGTGCGGCAGCCATCCAAGTATGTGGTACATTTATTTTTTTTGTCCATGAGGTTTATGTTAAAGCAGTTTTTGTAGAGTGGGCCGTGCGGATGGAGAGAGTGTGGGACCTTAAAACAAGCCTCGTCAAGGCCTAAATGAAACAAATGAGGCACAACCGCACTTAATCTTTTAAAATCCAAACATGGTTGCTGTGGAAGTGCTGATCCTGCGGATTTTCCGCCGAGATCCGACACGCTTAAAAGTTCAGCTTCGGCATAAGGAGATAAGAAGGGAAGATGTGGAGGAGAGGCGAAGCGCTCTCGACCGGGACCTGCGAGTAACCTGCAGCACCCTCGCTGATCAATAAACAATAGTCCTTTGATGTCCCAGCGAGAGACAATGGACAAGAAAATAAATCTGACCACCACTCGGGGACCGGAGGGGAATCCCACTGCATGGAAATGGACGTACAAACATGTGCGCACACACGCACACACACACACCATATGTTCTTGATTTAAGTCATAAATGTGACCCGGGGTCTCTGTTGTAATCTACCTCAGATGTCAGAAAAGAGGGAGGTGGAAGGGAGAGAGTGAAAGAAGTGAAATGCAGAACAATCTAAACAAAAGAATCTCTGGGGGGACCCAATCAACCACTTCCGTCCTCCTACATCTCCTCGCGCTCTCCTCCTCCGCTCTTCTTATTTAATTTCATTTTCTGTCTCTCTTTGTCTTTCCATGCACCGTATCCCCCCCTCTCCTCCCCGGTGGAAAGTATTGTATGAAAGTCCAGGGGCTCTGCTCCATGGGTCAGAGAGGAGACTGTTCTCATAACCTGCTCCGCTCCTCATCTTTTCCCCTTCTTTAATCATCCACCTTGTCTCCCCGTAGTCCTGCTCCATCTTTTCCTCCACCTAAAACTCCAAACTTTCTTTTCTTATCTTGATTCCTTTCCTCCAAAGTATACAGAATATATGAAAATGTAGACTTGCAGGTGTATATCTGAGTGTGTGAATATTAAAAAGTGAGGATGAATGTTTCACACACACAAACACACACACACACACACACACACACACACACACACACACACACGCACACATGCACACACACACACACTGCAGTGATGAGTGAGTGGGAGCTACCGGTTCATGTTTTGGATCAACTAAATTAATGTCACACATCTGGAAGACGGCTCCTGCCTGCTCCACCCTCTGCTGTGCTGCGTTGGTGTGATTCCCAGTTTCCCTTTGTGCATGTGTGTGTGTGTGTTTGTGTGAGTGTGTGTGTGTTTGTGTGAGTGTGTGTATGTGTGTGTATGTAGGTGTAATGTTTCCAGTGCTCCTCTCTTGGAACAGACCACCCACTCAGAAGACCAATAGAACGACCACGGGGAGCCCGGATAGACGCAGACACACACACACACACACACACACACACACACACACGCACACGAAACTCCCTCCAAAGTCAACCCTTCCCAATATTCTCAGAATAGAACATGTTGTTATCAGAGATTGAGGAGATACCAGAACAGCTGACATGCTATCACAAAGTTAAAGATAATATCAGAAATCGAGGAGGGCTTGATTCCGAGACGCTACGTCCATTTTTAAAAATGTTGCCTCAGGTGATCTGCTCAGAGCTTAAAAATGTTAGAGGTTTGAAAACAAATATCAGAGCCTCGTTGTGGCCGCTGAGATGGTCCGTAGCGGTTCCCTGCAGGGGACTGCGCCCTCAGGTCTTCTGTACTGAACTGCTATAGGGGAGTAGCTGTGTGGACAAACATGAGCCCCAGAGGGTAAATCCAAAAGTTGTATTTGAAGTTCTCATCATGATACTCTTCGCTCTGGACGTGCACCCCGAGCGCCATCTGGACCACATTTTGGGTGGCTGTGACCAGGTAGCAGTTCAATCTCTCCCTCTTCCTTCTGTCCGCATGTCAGCATGTCCTTGAGCAAGACGCTGAACCCCACATCGCTCCTGATCGTCAGGCCGCCACCTTGCACGGCGGCTTGAAGCCATCTGTGTGTGTTAATGGGTGAATTAGAGGCAAATAGTAAAGCACTTTGGATAAAAGTTCTGCATCAGTGCAGCCCGTTTTACCATTTCACTCAACTCAACATGCCTCAGCTGAAGATAAATTATTAACGGGGCAGTTAGTTTGTGGACTGATTAATTGCAAATTTGTTGGAAAGTATGGCTCCAATAAACCGAATAAACAGTAAAATGACAAAGGCCTTGAGGCGGCTCCTGAATTTGTACCTTTCTTTTAGAGGGCCCCTGAGTCCAGATTGACTTTAACTCCTTCGTAAGCAGCATCCAGCTGTTGGATCAGTCTTTACAAACTGATGCTTTGTCTGAGATCCCAAAACATTCATAGATACCAAATATATCAGGATGAATTTTAAGTCCAAGGCTTAAATATTTGACTTTATTGTAAAAATCATATATACAACACAGTCTCACAGGGTGGAATAAAGGGATTTTTCCTACATTAAAGCTACTGAAGGGGAAACAAAATTCTTTTTTCAGCTGATATTATGCTTATATGATTTAGATTTCCTCCTGTATTTGCCCTGAAATCACCAGAAACTGACTGGCTGTATCAGGTTGTATTCCAGTCCCATAAAACGAGGCCGGCTTGTCTGGTCTGCCACATACGCAGTGCAACTTTAAATGGTCAGTTTCTTCCATCGACACGACAAACTGCTCCTTGGAATGATAAAGTGGAAAGGAAATTGCGTTCAGTCTGATTATCGGGCTGGGATAAAGGGGGATTAACCAGACCCACAGTTAATTTTTGCCCCCTGACAAGTTGACCCCTCTCTGACATCAACATCATCATGTGTGGGTGACAGCTGGTAATCAATACCGAATCAGCACCGCTTCACCGATCGTTCAGTGAATCAGCAGGGTCAGCAGGCGGTACCTCAGCTGTAATTCACTCGGCAAAGTAGAGTTTTTTACTTTATGGCTGTAGTGATTTCATAATCTCCCATTTTGAAATGAAATACTTGAAAAAATGACCAGCAAAATATTCCTAAGTAGTTTCAGCTGCTGCTCTGAAGGGTGAAGCCTTGTTTTCTTCACAATCACAAGTTGTTTTAGTAATTTTGTTGCAAATTCTTTGTCACTGCCTCAGCATGTGAAACATAACAACGTCGTATCAGTTGTCGAGGAGTTTTAACATCAGTCTGCAGTGACTAATAAGAAAAAGATGACAAACCCTACAAACCATAAAGCAGCCTAATAGTCTCAGATCGACAGTGTTCCTGATAAAGCGCTAATCAGAGAAGCATTCAGGTGACAGTTGAACTATTTAGTCCAACTCTTGCAGAAATCTTTTATGATAGCCCTGAGCCACCCTAAGATACAGCGTGGTTATTCCCCGGGCAGGTTCCTCTGCATGTCCAATGAGTTCAGAGGACAAACCCATTAGGCTTCCCTCCATATCAGGCCAATATCTCAACACCTGCGAAACACTCAGGGCAACACCCTGAGTGGGCCTCCAGAGGAAACAACAAAACCCTTTTGCTTTCACACTTGAAGTGAGGAAGTGGAGGCCTTTTTCTGAGCTCTTATCTCGATTTGTGAAAAGAGAAAAGGGTCTGCAGGCTACATATCGTCCGTATAAATACACTTACTCAATGTTTGCTCACTGTTAACTCCTTGACCATGGGACTGTGCTGAGCGCCTCCCTGACCAAACAGCTAGCAGTTTCTTCTTGTCTGCTCACATGTTTTATGGTTTCATAGATTAGAGGTGATGAAGCACATGTGGTGGCTGATCGCTTAGTCACACTGTCTTATAACTGGAAGCTCACAGGCTCTGGACAGTCAGCTGGATGTGTGAGGCATCGCTCAATCACTCATATCACCAATAATGAATCTAGACTGTAACCACTGCATTGAGGCAACAAATGGAAAATCACATTAATATATATATATATATAGCCCTGATTACCAAAAAGTTGTGTGCTGTGTGAAACATTAATAACAACAGAATGCAATCATTTGTTTGTGTTTCACAAAGTGTTCCTGAGCTCATGTATTCATATCCTTTATACGATCATGTGTTCACAAAGAGGTGCCTCTCACTCCAACCTTGCTTGTGAACCACTGAGCCTTTCCAGGATGCCCCTTTCACACCCAATCATGATACACACCTGTTACCAATGAACCTGTTTACCTGTGGAATGTTCCAAACAGGTGTGTTTGGAGCATTCCAGAACTTTCCCAGTCTTTAGCTGCTCCTGTCCCAACGTGTTTGAAGCGTGTTGCTGCATCAAATTCAGAATAAGCAGATCTTTACAAAAATCAATGAAGCTGATCAGGTCACTCATTACATATATTGTCTTTGTACTGTTTTCTATTGAGTATATGTCAAAACTGATGAGCAAGTTATCACATTCACAACATGTTGTCTTGATTTAAAAGTGCTAATCCAATGGATCTCGACCTTTTCATGCACAGCGTGGCTCTGCTTAATCCTGAAAGTGTGTTTCCACTGCAAACTGTAACGTTATAGCCACTTCAGCTCCTCATCTGATTGATCAGTAACATGTCATCAGATATTGCAGCGTGTAAAGCATCAAATATTTATAAATGGGAGGGTGTGAGGGCCAAAAAGACTTTCTGTTGACTGAGGGAAATTATTTCCAGTAGAGCGTCAATGACTTGTCACTCAATACGATGCTGATGACTTAAACCTGGGAGTTAAGCACCTGATTGGGCTGTCTGGTGTTATTGTTTCAGTTTGAGGAATCAATTAATTCTGTTTCAATGTAAATCTTTATGGGGAAACCTTTAGTTCTCATTATAACAGAAACCCGCAGTGCAGACGAAGTACAACAGTGTCATTGTTGAGTTTTTTTTCAATGCTGATCACTCTTTCTTTGGAAGAGAAACTCCAAAATTTAAAGTCCCGGCGAGACTGTTGAGAACTGACATTCATAATTAGGTGTATTTGTCTTGAAACATTATGCTCAGACAGGACATAAATCACACAATATTCACAGTTTTCACAGAGGCATCAGAGGGAAAGCTGAGGTAGTTGGATGTTATGGGAGAGGTGGAGGGTCAGGACTTTAAAAAAACTGTGATGGTTTCATCGCTGGGAGGTTTTGATTCTCAGCAGAAATGATCCATTGTTTCCCAGGAAGTAATGAAATTTTGATACACAAAAAAAACACAAGGAAATAAAGAAGCTTGGGGGAACTTACACAGGTGTTAAGATGAGGTGCTTTGATTTGACGAGGCTTTGATTTGACCACTAAAGTAACTGGGACTTGAATCGTTTTCGTCTTTATTGTCATCCCGAAGGAATTTTAATCACAGAAACACACAAGAGTTTTGTGCATCTCCTCCTCCACAGG